>NC_092702.1:17012445-17186446 GCF_964275005.1 Diadema setosum
GTGCCATCAATTTCATTGTGAAGAGCATGCAATATTGCTATTTAATGTTCAAAACCTCATATCGGCCTCCCCATTTTATCGCACACTGTCATGCATGCATGTATACTTTATTTCTTGCCTCTTCAGCTGTCAGCGTTTCATGTTTGTGCTGTGATAAGCATTTTTATGAAGTTGTTTTCATAACCTTATCACTAGCCTGTCACTGAAAACCTTATATAGAGACGGGGATTTTGTCTTACATTGTCTTTTTGTGTGTGTGTTATAGTTGTGTGTGTTGCTATTTTAGGGCATACTTTCCCTATACACACCGTACCATGGATTATGCATTTATATTGTCATGTGTATAATGTGTGTCAAATTTCAGAATTTTTTGCCTGTGGGCTGAGTAGTAAAAAGTTGCTTATATGAAATTGTAATATATTTAGCTTGTGAAGGTATCAAAATATCACTATCAGTGAAGTCAGGAATAGATGAAAGGGATATGTAATGGAGTTGATAATGTAATTGTAAGGTACTGTATCTTTGGAGTGCCACCTCTGAAAGTTTTTTTTTTTTTTTTCAATGAAACTGCCTAGAATTTTTTCCCAACAGTATGGAATGTCCTTACATAGTTGAATTATAGTAGGAATTTCATTAATTCATATTAATCATCATGTGTGAATTAAAGAATCTCTACAATGTCCTAAAATCATACATGTACAATGTATGTCTGGTATCTTGTGTATTAATGTGAAGAGTTATGAATTTGATTTTTTTTTTATTACAAAGGATTTCAATTCACTGGTAAACTCTTGCATTGTGGAACTGTGTGTGTGTGTGTGTGTGTGTGTGTGTTTTAATTGATATTAGAACAGATGTCTTTATGCATTCATTGAAGTGGTACATGCAGGGAAACTAAAGAATCATGAGGCAGAATTTTATGGTTAAACCTCAATTCCTTTGTCTTGGATGGTGTATCATAGAAAAGCAGAGTTGAATTTCACACATGAGATTATGTACAAAGTGAGTATTACAAGAATTGTGCACAAGTTGTGCAATAACCGAAAGTAGATCTACTGCACATTGCAGATGTTGAATGCTCATGGTCTTTGCAAACTGACTTTCAACTTTACTTGCAAGTTCAACTTGCCTGCTTTGTCCCATATACATCAACATTTTCTGATCATCTTTCTTATCTTTACCTGATATGAATTCCCCCTGGAATTTCAGTTCTGTGTACAGTTTCATTGCTTATTTTACAAATTCTTCTCTTCATTGTCCTTTGTGTTCATTTCTTAGTCGGTGAAAAGTTATTTTAGTGAGCTATGTATCTTTAATAGCCAACACTTTTGCAAAATTTTCAATGAATTAAACAGTGTTATTCCAACCTAAGTTAAAAACAAACAAACACACAGTACTATTAAATCTTTATGTCGATGGTTAATGGGGGAATATTCTCTCAATTGTCAGGGTATAATTTTTTTTTTTGAAGTCTCACACATTTGCTGTGCCTCTCCTTTTTATTTGTCAACAATAAAAAAATCAATGTACATCATGTAGGTGCATGGTGTTCTGTTGCATACTGCATATACATGCAAAATTATGTGTTCCTAATCATTTTTAATGGGCATCAGTACTTGCAATATCTCTTTTGCTAATGTGCATGGCAGGTTAGGGTCTTTTTCTACCTTGCATAATTTGCAGAGAATTGTAGAATTGTGTTTGAATGCTGTCATGAATTGAAAGGGAACTATGCAATGCAAATCATGCATGTTGACTTGTGTTTATTTATGGTATACTCAACATCACTTACATGGTCAAGTGAATATTTATGTGTGATATATGTTTTATAATAATTTCTATACCATTTTTCTTCAGACTACTTCGCTATATGTAACAAAACCTTTCAAATCAAGATTTGCATGCTTCCATGACATGGCTAGCATGAAAAAAAAAAGTTTACAGGGAAACAATGCAAATCATGCTCAGTGTAGGAGAAGGTGTATTCCAGTGTCTTTTGTTATTTTTAAAGCATATTAGTAATTTACCAGTGATTGACAGATGATGTCATTGACAGAATCTTGGTTTGGAAGGTTTTTTGTTGTTGTTTTTTTTTTTTTTTTGGGGGGGGGGAGGGAGTTGTCAGAGTATCCAATTAATCTGAAGCAAAATAGAAAAAAAATATGTAACATATATCAATGGCACATGTTTAGATATTCTTTTGAACACATAAGCAATGATCAGGGTATTATAAATCAATACAAATCAACATGCATCTTTGCATTGCATTCGGCCCTTTAAGGAGCCGGCTGTGGGGGCAAAGAGGGTAATATTCTACCCAGTTAGAACAATCAATGGCAAATTTATCACAAGACCTCGGACTTCTGGTCTGCGCTTGCTTCAAGACTGAAAATTGGAAAAAAGAAAAAGTGCACTGCAGTAGTGGAGCATCATCAAACTTCAGATGTCTTTGAGAGACCCAAGTGCTGCATGTAACATGGCTGGGAGGTAGAGATTGAGAACGGGTATGCGTGACTTCCGCTCCCCCCTAATTGGACCAAATGGGCCCAAATGAGACCAAATGGGTCTGGAGATCTCCCAAGCATGGCTCTCTGGCTCTGGTTTAAATGCACGTCCACATCCATATAAGCAGTGCATGCATTGTATGTACAATGTACGTTCATATGCATGAAGTTCAAAGCAAATAGTGCATATTTTAGGAGAAGCTTGAAAGCAGTATTATTTGAATCACGTACCACATTTGTGCCATGCTTTCTTCGATGTACACCAAGATATTTCCAGTGTTTCCCACTTTACTGTTTACTACTACTGCTACTAGTAGTAGTAGTACTACTACTACTGATGTCGTGGTGGTAATTTACTTCCATTATATTCATTGGTAAAAACTGAGTGTGCTTTGTGCCATTTCCTCAATGGTGAAATGTACATGATGTGTACAAACGTATAATGTGCATGATCATTCATAAACGTCTAGCAGACAAGTTTTTTGTGTGTTTTTTGCATTGTTTCTGAAGAAATCAGCTTTATGATGAAATCAATTTGTTTCTCTGCTTTCTTTAGTACTCCCCTTTCTGCACTATCACCCACAATGCATGTACAGATATATGTTGTGTACACCAATTTCTTCTTTGGTCTGCATCTATGCTCTTCTTGTTAAGAAAATTAGTCTTGTGCATTTATAAGGGCAATTAACATCAAAATTACATTCAACACACAACTTTCAAAAGATAAAATGTAAATCCTAGCAAATTTATATTTCTAGTGCCATGTGTGTTTTTATTTGGCCAATATGATTCTTTATCTTGTAAACAAGAAATATGTCCACTGTATTCAGTATTCAGCTGATTTTTGTGTAGAAGTTTGTAACATTTTCATGTTATGTTTCAATATCAGTGCAAGGTACTAATACAAATATCTCTCACTCCTGAAAACATGATGCACTTATGTTATGTTTCAATATCAGTGCAAGGTACTAATACAAATATCTCTCACTCCTGAAAACATGAGTGCACTTATTCTTTCATAACATTGTAGATTATGTCTGATTCTGCAATTTCCCTTTTACCATTGTATGTATTGCGGGGAATTGCGCATTGAGCAACTCATCAAAACAGAAAGAGAGAGCAGGAGAGAGCGATGAAAATTTGTGCAGTTACAGGATGTTACATCTAGTTCAAGTCCATATCAAAATTTGAGATGTGCCTTTCTAGTATAAAATGTCCATTTTGGCATCTATAGATTGTGGTGGAATATTCAAGGAGGATTCGTGACTACTAGTCCCTTTAAGAGGAGAAAAATGTCAAAGTGTACGCCGCAGCCGATATGCCCGAAACTGGATACGTGATGCATTTTACGTTAGGATGGTTTGCGAATCCGACAATAATTGAATCGGCTGGATTCACGGAGATGCACTTGTTGGCGGCCTAGATCATGTTGTGCCCACAAAAGCAGCCTCCTGTTGTTACGCTTCACTTATTGTCGGGCAGAGCGCACCAATTTGAAAGTTGTTTGGAAAAGGTCATAAATATGGGACAGAAGGTTAATACGTGCAAGCAGTGCGACATATTCATTTCATAATATCTTAATTACATGAAATGTATTTCAGTCATGTGGCTTCTCCTTATTGAATTCAACCTTTGCTCTTTGAGTATTCTCCAAGCATCTTTTCCGATTTCCTTTTTCAGTGGCCATTTGGCAGTAATATCTTTCTCTGCCATGCAGCATATTTCCATTCCAAGTGATTTCAACCATTGCGATTGAATAGCTTGATCCATTATTCTTGGAGATTTGAGATGGTTTCAGAGTTAAATTGTATTGATTCATTATGTAACGACAACAAATGGAGCCGGGACTCGCAGTGTTGGTTACAGGTGTTCGTTTTTATTCGCAGGTTCTGATCGTCAAAACCAAACCCAAGCCCTGAAAGATGTAAACATTATGTACACGGGATAATGAGTACATTGTATCATCAATGAATACATGAATAAATATTTGACATTAATATAGCATATACACAGTCTTATAGCTCAGTTGTGTTCACTCTTATTCGTGATGATTTGTTGCATCATTGCATCGTTATACATCATAATAATTAGCGACATTCATTAGCATAATTTCTGCAACTTGTAATTGGCACATAGTCTTTGATTGACATTTAAACAATGAATGGTTACTTCTGATAATTCATGCTATATGCTCATTGAGTAATCGTTTCAACTGCTTGATTATAGCTATTCCTTCGCGCTTACATATTTACAATGGCAAATCTCTAATTCGCATTAGGTTTCTCTATATAGTCCAAAGAGTTAACTTTATGTCAGAAGTTCTGATACAGACTCCGATGTGAAAGCGTTTATATTGGCTTAACTGTAGCTCTACTGTTCTATAACAGGTGTTTCCATGTGAAAGCTCCTAGGTCGTAAATGTGTCAAGAATGCTCTCTCACTGACCAAAGAGGATTGAATGACCTTAGGTCCAAAGTCCGCTCACTAGGTTAAAGTGAATTTGCTCTGTTTTCTACAATCTTGACGTCACAGTGTTTCTTGATAGAATGAATTGTTCTTGAAGCTCATAAATGTATTGCTATTAACTTGAACAAGTATAGTCACATTATTAGAATAATGCATCTAAAGCAGAATGATTAGCAAATGTAATTAACAGATACCACATATAAAGAAGTTTGCATGATTGCAACTCAATCCAGCAATAACAGATATTGATATCTCAATATTTTCTTATACATCTCAACATAATAAAGCAGATTCCATTTGCTCAAGGTACAAACAGTAGGCATTCAATACTGGACATAAGTTCTCTATATAAACTTATACTGCTAAACTCTCATATCATCTCCATTGGGCAAGATATGGAAACAGGGAAAGGAATTAGAGGAAGAATAAAGAAGAAGAAGAAGAAGGAGAGAGAGGGGGGGGGGGGTCTCCTAGTGCATACACCAATATGACTAGAATACTACACTCACGAGTGTTTACTCCACAATGTCATCACACACACAATGTCACCAATCAAGATGTTGTGAAAGCAGCAATGAACATACATCTTCAAATTGTCAAGTCTATCTTTTAACCAGCTTTCTAACAAGTTCTTCCTATTTGTCAACTCAACTTAACTCAACGTCCACTCACATAATGTAGGAGCTTGATAACCGATAAACAAAGTCATATCAACCAATCTGAGTCTGAGGCAGGTTTGAGCCATACATTTCAGAAGTCAGATATATATGAACGACAATGAAATCTCATGATGTGCCCATGCACATTCGCATCACTCTGTTCAACATAACAGAGGATCCCTATTTCAACTCTATTTGAAATAGCAACAATGTTATCACTGATCTACAGCGCAAGTAGCAGCTCATAGATAATCCTAACACTATCTGGACAACATACTAGACTCGAACTAGACTTCACAGTTTAAGCTTGACAAAGAAGATAACTTACCCCTGCCGGGACAAAGATAGCTGACTCCCGATCACTCGCTCTGCTTCACAATATCTTGCTGTTTCTTCGTTGTCAAAGATTCCAATATGAAGTGAGGAGAGGAAAACTTCGCTATTTATTGGGTTTAGGACCCTTCCCAAAGATATATTTTAACTTTAAATTCCAATCCACCCACGCACAGTCCTACGTCACTTTTACTGCCACTTTGTTTGGGTGGAGGGCTATGTCTGGCCATGAGGTCATAGCTTGACCCAAGGAGAGCAGAGAGTGGACATTATGCCCAAATTTGGCAAGTAAAAGTGGAGAATGTGACCGGAAGGATTGGACTTACTGAATGACGCAGGGCGACTCATTTTCCAGAAAATGTATTTTTATGTTACTTTTTGTTTTAATATTTCATTCTTAGAAATCTTTCTTTCCTTTTGTTTTAGCAAAAACCACAATGTTACAATTATTATGCTAGAGTGTTTTTGTTTTCTGATTGATTTATTTGCTTTACAAGGCGACAACAGCACTGGTGAAGATTTGTTTCGTTTTGTTTTGTTTTTCTTTTAAATTCCATTTTCATTGGTGCAGCTAGCATGTCACTTTAGTAGTTAGAAATGCACAGGCAACAGTGCGTGGGTTGTAAAAGTGATTGCTAATGTACAAACACCAAAATGGATTTATATCTTCTGCTTTTTTCCCAGTTGACAAACAGGATGCTATAGATCTATATGCCTGCTTGCATGGGGTAACTAAAGTGTGTGCTGGACAGGTAAAAATGAATGATGGGCATTTGCCTACATAAGTAAAAAAAAAAAAAAAATGGTTACACATTGTTCATAACATGACATCAGAATGGGTTGCAGCTTAAAAGATAAGTTGCAGAGTTTTTTATTTGTGCACTTCTATCAAATTCTATCACTGGATTTACCTTTCATGTAATGATAAGCAGACAATCAAAGTGCAATGTGTAGTGAAAAACAATCTATGATTAGAAAAAAAGATTGTCTTGATTGTTTCATTAAAATGATGAATTTGATGATAATGATTTCTATGAGAATGGTGGTGATGGCATGTTTCTTGTATACATTTGTAGCATATTATAATTGCTTTACAGAGTCTTTATGGGCTTGGACACTTGAAAAAACAAATAAAACAAGCAAGAGAAATGTAAGGAAATGCAAATTATTTTTAATACATTCTTCTGTCCCCTTCCCCCTTTACTTTCACTCGTCTGGATTTAAGAAGTGATGGCGGCATCAAACCAGATCACCAAAGGCACAAATGCAACCTGTAGAATTCATTTGTGCATCCCTTGAAAATGGGCAGCCGTTTGAACAATTATAGCCAGTTGGAACTCCAGGTCTTCAAGCTGTGTTGATTATATTATGATTTGCTGTACATTATACTCTATGGCCCGAATTCACGAAGGTGGTACAATCTTTGTCCCATTGTTTAAACCATGGACAAAGACCGTAGTTTTGTAATGGGCGTCAAGTCATTTCGTCGATGAAATGACTGATTTTGTCGACGAAATAGGCCCTGCGACACTTGGCGCCCCATACAAAACTACAGTCTTTGTCCATGGTTTAAACCATGGACAATAACCATGGACAAAGATTGTATCACCTTCATGAATTCGGGCCTATGTGTCTGACAAAGAACCACTTTGGGCTTTTGTGGAAGCGATTCCCAGTCATTGTGTCCATCCCATCCCATGACATGTATACTGCCACGGAGTGAACATTTGTGACCCGAGCCGAGAAAATCAAGTTTGAAGTCAGAACACCACAATCTGTCAGAACGTTCGGATTTCTGTTTTTACATAATTTTGTAGTCTAATGTATCTTCTATCATCTGCCGAAATTTCGAAGCTAAATGATCAAAGGAAAGGCCAGATAATAGCATTTTTTCTGGGCCATGCTTGGCTCGCCCGTCAGCGACTTTAGGATCCTTTTGTTGTAGCGGGTCACATTTGGATGTCTGGATCCTGCCAGTCAACAGTTGGCAGCGAGCGTGCAGTAAAATGCCAATATTTGCATTTTAGGGCAAAAATTTTGAACAGGTGAATTTAGGTGTGCATGCCCCGTGCAGTGAGAGGGGCGATATTGGTGCACTGAGTAGAATAAGCAGACCGTAGGCGGTAAACACATCTTTGTACTTTTTTGACCTCTGAGTCATGTGAAACCTGACATAATAGCTACATGTACTTTACAAAATCACCGATGGTGTTGCATGAATGAAGTGGGGGAAAAATGCCTGAAAACAGTTTAGCTGATGAATCATTCATTGCTGGATGGCTGTATAAGAGGAAGTATACATGTTGCAATTAAATTTAATTTCGTTTTCAGATACTGCTCGTGGAATTAACGCTAACCTTGCCATGAAAATTCATCCAATTTTGTGAGCTTCAAGGTTCTGAAATCAGGGTTCTGCTTCTCTGAAATTGCACTGGACTTTAATTATAGTGGAGAACAGAGCAACAGCTACAGTGTAATGCTTGTGTCCTTACGGAGGTGCAGACTACAACGTAGGTTAGCGCTGTTCCCATTTGTGTTGCTGTTATAACCATGCAAGAATATTATTGAATGTGTACAAATTCCTTTTTCTTTTGTTGTTTTTGATAGTTTTCACATGAAAGATAGACAGAAAAAAACTATTTAAATTTGTGAACATTGACAGTTGAAGGAGATATGATTCAATTATTGATTAAAGGTTCTTAGGCACATCAAATCCAAAATGAATCGATAGAGAACAAGATGAAGCACAATGCACAAAATGACTCGTAAGGCTCAGTCAGAGTGGCAAAAGATCAACACGTTTGTAAAGATCGCGAAGTCTTCACAATCTTTTGTCGTTCCGTCACACAGGCAGCCAAACTTCTCGATCTTTGGATCGAGAAGTTTAGGACACTAAGTGCGCGTGCACAAGGAAGAAGAAAGCATGCCGTCTGATGGCTAGTGACAGTGACGTAACAATGAACACAGTCTGTAAAATACAATAGCGGTGTGCTTCTGAGGCACCGCCCGAAAACAGGTGGTGGACTGGTCACATGTTGCAGTTTCAGTTTCTAGCAGTCACACTGGCAAAAGATCAAGAAGTTTGGTTGGGGTGGGGGAAGTATCCCTAGTTGGAGTGGGAAGTTTTGCGGGAAGTTTGCAGCCACACTGGCAAAACTTTGAGATCTTTAAGATCGCGATCTTAAACTTCTGGATCTTTTACCAGTCTGTCAGCACCTATAGATATGTTTGTAAAGGCAAAACATAGTTTCCGTACAAATATGATTTCAGAACCGGGCAATCTTTGCTCTATAGTTTAGACATACGCATTAGACATGTGTGAAAATAACAGTGTGATAACACAATTTCAGTTGGGTAAATATTACCCCCCAAAAGGGACTATTGCAATGTCAGAGCATTCCCGAATGTGGTTACTGCGTAACGTTTTGTAATAGGTTACATATATTGGGGCCATAGCAGTATCCATATTGCAAGAATAAATTGCATGCAGCTTGTCCATAGATGCATGCGATTCATACTACTCACGTCATGTTCTACCTCCCCACTACTGAACGGGGGTGGGGGGTGCTTCAGGAATAAAAGTCATGTACTGTAATTAGAATTATTTTACACTTTCCTCATAATCCTGGCGATTCGCATTAGCCAAACAAGTTTCTTGGTTGTGCCATTTAGTGTATTGCAAGCAAATTCTGAATGGGGGAAGATGAATTTTGAGCCCTCCTGAGAACTATAGCTTTAATAGCAAAGTTGACATTGTGTTTTGATAAATTTAATATTGCTGGAATCATAGTTTTATGGGCCATTCTCCCAACAAGTGTGCAAAACTGTGATTTTCGTGTCACCAGCATGTTCATACAGTTTAAATTGATATTTTGTTCCACAGAAATCAATTTTTTTAGTTAAATTTATCTGAGAGGTAAGGCCTGTAAAATACATATCAATAAAGCTATTGGGACATCCCGGATAACATTAGAAATACGATCCGAAGTTTGATGTAACCCTAAATAACCCATGTTGCCAGACAAGGAAGTGCTCATATATCAAGTTGTTACTCGTTAACATATCATTCAAATCAAATCTTTTGTACTTTATTTCATTGCCCCTTGAGTGCCTGAATGAAAAATAATATTACATAGCAATATGATGTTTTGATATTTCTCTAAGAGATCATTTACATCATGTTGCCAAATCGCAGTCAGATACGTTACCCTTTTTCAGACTCTTGAGAGAAGATCAAAGAAATGCCGCATGGCAGTGTAATTTCATGTGTTAAACAAAGTCAACCTAAGGCATACGTGGAACCATGATTTATTCATTGAATCTCTTGTTACAAAAATAAATACTGATCCGAAGTCGCGGAAGCCTAATGTTACGATGAGCTGATATCAGATACGTTACGTAAACTTTGCTTCATTTAGAGAAGAGTGTGCTGTAAATAAAAACAAGCTCAGATACTTTTGAATACTTACAGTAATAATTTATCACACAACAGAAATTGTTGGAGAAACTGAATATTGTTGTAGATAATAGTGTAAGAATGGTAACGGCGCATCAGATACGTTACCATCAAACATGTCATATATGTACGTTACCAATAAAATGTATCGTGCAGCAAGGTTAACCGCGACGCGCTTTTGCACACGGATTTAACCGGTTGACAACGTGCTCTATATGACATGCGAAGAGGTCATATGGTTCTAAGAGGCAGAAGTTTATTTGATGAAAATCTGTTTTGAAATGGCTGATATATCCAAAATAAAGTAAAAGAAAGAGGTCCTAACAAAATGTGATGGCTCATTACTTTTATTTGGACATCTTTCTTGTACTTTACTTTGGACATCTCAGTCATTTCAAAACTGATTTCATGAAATAAATACTTAATTCTTCTTAGAGTTGTATGTTGTATTTAAGTGGATTTCAATTATCTTGCAAAAAGTTTAAACCTAAATACTCATCTAAACCAGAACTGTACTATCCCTTATTGTGGCATTTACAAAAAGTGCCGTTAGATATATGTTACAAATTCATTTTATTTCTACTTTGTTGTGTTTGTGTCTGTGTGTGTGTGTGTGTTTGTGTGTGTGTGTGTGTGTGTGTGTGTGTGTGTGTGTGTGTGTGTGTGTGTTTTGTTTCACAATAACATAGAAAGACTTAAAGATATCGGACCACCTACAGGATATTCCGTAGTTCGTCCGAACGCCGCAGAGGCCACATACGGAATATCCCGTAGTAAATGAAATGACTTATAAACGACGTCATTCCAAAGTTCTTTCACCTTCTAACCTTTGACAACATATCCCAGAATGCTTTGTTACACTGTCTACGATAATTCAAGAACATTTTGTCAGTTGAACGCCAACAATATCGTAAAAATCATTGAAAAAATGTGTGTTTACATGGAATAACGCGAATAACCATGAAGCGTCAAGGGGTGCTATCTACAGCTGTACGGAGTGCTCGATTTTGGATTTTCTGTCACAGTTTTTGAGAAGGTTTGGACACTTGCCGGGCGATGATTCGACTGTGATAATAGTCCCACATGTATATCCACATGTATGTACAACAATTGTATAATCCAGTCGAAACTGAAAAGCTGTAGATCTATAGATATAGCGACGAGTTTCGCTTCAACACGCTATATAGGATGCACACAATAACACTATGGATTTCCTGTGCACTCGCAATGGTGTCATCGTCATAAACATGAATATAAACCTGCAATTATTGTATCAATGGTCATGATATTTGTATGTCCAGAAAGCTGACACTCTGATCATTTCATTTCCGGTACTGGATGTGTAAAATTACAACATTTGCTATTTTTAATCCATGAATGAAAGCAAACAAACAAATTGATTTTGTAACTTTTGGATTACTGTACTTCACTTCTGCTGAGTACTATGACTACACTGTGTAGTGAATGGCAACATGTCATATACCATTTTAAAGGGAATTTTGTATTCTTTCAAATGACATATAACTTGTCTATGTTTTGTTCATTGCTTGCTAATGAAGAGCAATTGTTTTGAGAGTTGACTGCCTGTCGGCGTGTGTGCGCAAACGGTGCTGGGCCACTACGGTGTTTGTTTACACAAGTGCGTTGGTCCGATATGGGTTAAGGGCTGAAGTGTGGTACCCACCATTCTTTTAACTTTACAGCAACTACATGACTGGTCTACCTTTGTTCATTATAATTTTGCATCTTATCTACATAAAATGGGGTTAGTGTAATATGGTTAAAGCCAAGAGCACTTCCTTCGATGCAGGTTTATGTTCTGAAAATGACAATAAGATTTGATGTCTAACGTTTTGCATCAGGTTTTTTAATCACATGTTTGAGTAATCAGGGTTTGATGTAAATCAGTAGTTTACTATGTCATTGAACATAAATACTTTGTCAGATACGTTACCATCGGTTATTGGTTCTTGAGACTTAATTTATTACAAACAGGAAGAAAGGAAAATTGAATTCGTGTGTATCATTTGCATAAATCTTGTTCAATTTCATTCTTACCGTCTTCCATGTATCATAATAACTAAATTTTGGAACTATATCAAAAAAGAAGTACTGTGGATTTGTGCCTGCTTGGCTCTCGTATTTCACGTACATCTCAAAGTTTTATTGAAGAGTTATCTAATCTTCTATCTATGACGAGAACATTTTTTACGTTTAGAAGTGCGGTGTCTTAATGAAAATAATCCTATTGCGATGTTCTTACAAGTTGAAATTAATATATTGGCATGATTGGTGTTGGGTTTAGAATTGTGTACTAACGGAACGTTTGACGCGTCAGATACGTTACCACACACCGTTCTTCTTTCGATTTGAAATGTATTTAATCTGGCAGAGATGTTACCTAGCATTTGCTATTTGTGAGAAGTATAATACTTGTTCATAAAGTTTCATACATAATCAATGAGATTATTGATATAATTCAAATGCAGGTAAAAAGTTAGATTAGGGTAACATATTTTCAGCCAAAATATGTATATGTCCTTGATTTTTATTCAGCCTTCATTTTATAAATTACGATCATTTTTATTACAGATTAGATCAAGGCTGACTCAAAAATGTTTCCATGATGTTTGTAGATGTTTAAGCTTGTGATTTTACAAAATTAGCATTGTCATGTTAAAGCAAGAAATAAACAGACAATCAACAGTTTTCTAAGATGCTACCTCTGGTAACGTATCTGATATTTGGTTTCAACATGCAAAAAAAGGACTCTACATTTGGAAATGTTTCTAGAAAAAGTATGGGCTCTCAAAAATCACCCATTGATTCTTTTGTATTCCCAAGGGATTGAAGTTTCTGAATTGATAAAAAATGAATGAAATTTCTGATGTTGAATTTTTGTCATTTGTACAACGGTAATTGCACACTTTTTCGGGGAATGGCCCTTATGTGTGTGTTTTTTTTTTTTTTTTGTGGGGGAGGGGGGTTTGTTCATGAGAAATGCATCATTACACACTCATAGAAATGCATCATGCTCTTAACTCATGACGACTATCGACAGCAACTTGTCAGTGATTTTAATTGTTTGAGATCACTACAAAGAAAGCTAAATCAACTGACACCACCAAAATCCAATAATATTATTCAAAAAGCGGCATTGTCTTTGGTCTCATGCAATTTGAACATGCAGGAATGCAAGAGTTTTCTTAGTGGGGCATGCTGTACACATACATATTTTTTCTTCTCGATGTTTTGATATTCACACTAGGTTAGATATTATAAGTAACTACTTTAAATGTCAAAGCTTTTTTTTGTGAGTGCTTGATAGGAAATGAATGTTGAGATCATGCGTTGACTGAAAAAGTTTACTTCTTTTTTTCTTTCCCTCCGACTTCAATGGAATGAAATCTCTGTTTGCAGTGAAGTGAATTTTGCTCCTGCAGAACTGTGCGGAGACTTGATAGTATTATTGATGCCCCTCACATAGTATTTTTCTGCTGTCATTGTCATGATTGTATATAAAAACAATTAAAATCAGCAAGTATATTTTGATTAATATTATATTCTGTCTCATTACCTGAGATCACTGTTGATGACTTTGCCATTAGTTCTATAGTCTGACTTGATGTTGTTTTGATTCATTGAAGAATATTTGTTTGAACAGATTATGCATCCATGGGGAATTCTGGTTAGATGAATGTCTCAAATGAAATGTCACTGCCATGCATTTTTATGTAAAAAAAAACAATGTAATGTGCTGATGCACTTTTCCATGTGGTGAATGTAAAGCAGAAGGTAATGAAGTTGTTATATGAATGCAAGATATGCAACACAAAATTAGAGTGCAAAGTCCAAAAAGGGTCTGTGTGACAATTTGATTGTCAACATAGTGATGGTGATGGTTTTGTGTGTAAAAAAGATGCTTTTTTTAAATGAAACTACAGGATGAGATACTGTTCCCAAGATTTGTACACTTGCATTTAGTTTTATTCATCCAGGGACCAATTCTAAATCATTTTCTGCCCATGGCTTATCCTGTTTTATATTAAAAATTGCGAGTGAATCAATCTCAAGTACTTTTTGAGATTAGTAGCAAGTTGTTTGTCTTCATGTAATTAAATGAAGAAACTACATTCTCTTGAGCATGAATCTGCCCAGTTGTTGTGTCAGACTTGGTGTTGTCTCTTTTGCCTTGAAGAGAATCTATTCCCCTTCCTTTTTTTTTTTTTTTTTTTGCAGCGAGATATCGAGTTACGACAAGATATTGGATAAGATGGATTGGAACAGTGTCTATTAATTTAAAGTCCATCAGTCCTGATGGTTTGAGCCTTGATATCATCTCGTCTGCTGCCGGAGACTCCTGGGCATGCAAGGAGTGGAGGAGAGGGGAGGGAGGAAGGGGGATAGGGGAGGGGGAGGGCAAGGGAGGTTGTAGTAAAAGGGGCTCTCACAGACTTGTCTTCTTCACTTGATTGATAATGAAAAACATGCTGCAAGCAGACGACCGTGATTACTGATAGGGGGCGGGATGTGGAGGAGAGAGGACAATGAACTGTGAGATTTAAAACCGCTTGAGACTGAGCGCCCATCCTCATGCATGTTGGTGTGCTAAAGAGGTACCCACCACAATTTCTGCGCCCTGTTTTTTCAGGCTGCTCAATTCGTGACTGCTGGGGCTGGGGGTTCGTGTCTTGCATTATCATGATATTTTCAATTTCACACATTATACAAACGTAGAATATCCAATGAATGTGGTGTGCTCTTAAAGTACAGTTCCACTCCGTGTTAACTTTGCCTTTTTCAAATACTTTTGCTTAAGAAAAACTGGAATCTGCAGAAATTTCATCAGGATTGGATATGAGATAAGAAAGTTATTGCAATTTCATGGTTTACATGCATATATTAAAAAACAAAACAAAACTGCGATATTTGTTGCAACCACACACCCATGCAGGGTAGAACATGACAAGTTTTCTGTCAACCTGCATATAAATCTCATTTTGATATCCTTTGTGAAAATGTGGAATCAACGGACAAACCGTAGACTTTTGCATCAAGTCATTATTGCACTGTCAGTTTGTAAAACTTATAACATTTAGGGAAAAGATTGTGTAGCCAGCTGAATTATTGACCAAAGACATGAAACAATCTTTTTGTTGATGTGTTTTTGTGCAAATGAATGAAAGATAACGCCTCTCATCTAATTTGCGAAGGGCTTGCATCTGATATCATTATGAGGCGAAAAAAATATGTAAAGTGTAAAAATTTCCACAACTTATGAACATGGGATGGCATTGAACTTCACATTCTTAACCTGTTGCCATGGGAACGGGGTGTGCCGTGTACTTTGCCCCATGGTACAGTACATTACAATATTCCCAGGGGCAACATATTCCATCCGGCCCATGTTTGATTACATTTACATACAATGGCTCCACTTCATAGGATGCATCTATTCCTGTTGTACTATTATTAGTCGGGAAGCATTTTGAAGTCTTTCAACGACTGTAGCTGTGCAAAAATGGAAAAAAGAAGAGGGAGGAATCATGTAGTTATTGTCTTAATGTATGCATTGATATCTAAAAAGAAGCAAGAATGACAAAAACAAAAGAGTGTTTTTCTGCTGTTACTTGTTTTGTTCTTCCCAGGTTGCATCAGTCAGGTACTACATACACATCAAAAGTAGATGTAACACGTGCTTAAAAACAACTTGCATGCCATAGGTGTGCGATGGGTTTGAAAAACAAAACACTCATCTCCTATCAGTCAATGAAAACAGGAAAAAGGGAAGAATTATCCATATTCTCTAAATATAAGCACTGATATCTATATATGGGCGAGAATGACAAAGCTAGAGAGTGTTTGCCTGCTTTTGCATAATAATTCAATTCATCCAGGTTTTATCAGTCAGGTACTACATGCACATCATTGTGTCATATCTTTGAAGGAAAAAAATTCTCACTCTTCTGTTTGTCAACAAAAATGAAAAGAGGAAGAATTATCCATATTTTCTAATTATAAGCATTGATATTGATTTGTGGGTGAGAATGACAAAGTGAGAGTGTGTTTGGTTTTGATTGGTCAGTTCTGAGATTTTATCAGTCTGGTACTACATACACATCAGAGGTAGATGTTTTCCGTACATGCAAACAACTTGCACGGCATAGGTGTGTAATAGCTTCAAAGAGAAGAGTGCTCATTATCCTGTTCATTAACTAAAATGGGAGAAAAAGAAAGAATTATCCATATTTTCTAAATTTGAGCATTGATATTGATTTAGTTGTGAGATATCTTCAGAAATAAGAATAATTCCTCTCCTTTCAGTCAACAAGTCGAGAGTTTGATCACAGAACGAATTAACTCCACTCTTGTTAATTTGAGATATAAGAGATCAAAGCTGCTATGAGAAATAATGAAAATTTTGGTAAAAAAGAATATGAGATGAATGTAATCATTAGATAAGATATTCCTCGTTATGTAACAGTTAGTGAGGTATTATGGGAAAGGTTTTATTTTGCTCTGTCTGACGATAGATTTATTTCAATTTTTTTTTTTCTAAAATGGCGCTTAACCTTTTTTGCAGTCTGCTAGCTGCTAGCTTCAAGTACATACTGTATTGGCTTCACAGGTGAAAGAAAAATTATTCAATAAACCAACAGCTTGATAACCCCCTCCCTTAAAGGTCCTGTTTACCTTTGGAAGCAGTGATTTTAAAAAAAAAAATTCAAGATACCACACTTGATGCATATGTGTAGGTCTGTTATATCACAAAACATCCTACCATATAAAATTTTCGCAATGAAGCCTAAAATATATGGAGATATCAGTATTTTTCTCATTAAATCATAACTGTAGATGGTTTAGTCTGGAAGCATTTTTGTTATAACTATTGTTCACATTTTGTGTATTTAACAATACTTCACATCAATTATAAAGATTCAGATTTTTACAGTGGTTGTTTCTATCCTGAACTCACATTTTAGAACTATTTTAAAGCACTAATGCTGGGTTTTTGTTTCATCTGCAAATGGTAAATTATGCCTTTAAAGGCACAGATGGTTGTCAGAACAAAACAAATTTGGTGTTGGGATCAACATTCAAGATTTTTGTTTGCAGCTGCTAATTGAATTGTACTTTGGTTCTGATGACATCATCGTGAAACGAAGCCGTGACCTTATCTACACGACACAGAAGAAGAACTGTGGCAATGTGTATAATGTATTTGTCATGGCATTATCAACACACAAAATTAGGCCAACAGTGTTTGCATTAGCATATCATGCGTTACCATAAATATTGCATCCGCGATCATTTTTCCACCTGTCATGCCCACACACCTGGCAGTATACTGGGGTGTGTTCCTTGAGGCACCAGTTTGAAAAATAGATGTTTTTTATTGGCCCCATTTGTGTGAGTTAATGAGTGCTAATGACCGCCATTAGCATGCTAATGTCATGAATTAGTGAGACCCAAAGGGTGAATAGAGTGTGCAAAGGAGGAGAAAAATAGATAGATAGATAGATAGATAGATAGATAGATAGATAGATAGATAGATAGGGATAGATAGAGATAGAAGGATAGAAAGAGAGAGGAAGAGTGTAAAGGGAACAGTCATTGTAGTTCATGTGACAAATTGTTAATGTCAGTATCTAGCTCGATGGGTATTACCTTGTGCCTTGAGGGACTGCTGTGTGTTTCCTGAATTTTGCAACAGATGCTGTAATCAATACATATTGTCTTTGGATTTTACTTTTCTAAATAGAATGCCCTTGTTAAGAGAATGTGTATGTATCACATGCATGCTAATTTTCTCTGTTTATGTGTGTGGCTTGATTTGAAGCTCCGAACTTTGAATTCAGACCTAATGAAAAGTGATTGCAGGTCTGCTGCATTCCAAATTTACAGTGAAAGAGATAGAGATGGGGGGGGGGGGGGGGGGGGGAGACAAAGGGACCATTGAACTGGAGGTGTGGGGGGGGGGGGCTAACAACCCCCCCCCCACGCACACACACAAATAATTAAAAAAAACCTCAACACCCATATTTTCCAAAGGTTCTGTCCTTTGATTTGTCATATCTGTAATAGCAAGGGAGGCGGTATCATGGATCCTTGCCCCCACTCCAGGCTTGTAGCCCCTCCCCCCCCCCCTTCAAAAATGTTTCGTGACTCCCGAAACATACACCAGAAAGTAAAATTCAGGCTTGCTTAGAATGCTCTTTGCCTTGACCAATTTTGCTGCAAGATGCTAGGTATTGAATGCTAATACAACTTTCAAATTTGTTTTGTTTTGTTTGTTTTTTTGTCACACTGTAAAATGAGAAATGTTTGCATGCATTTTAATTTTGCGAATTTCAAGAGGGCCAAGATTCGCGAAATTAAAATGCACGTGAAAGTTCTTGTCTACACTCTATGCATTGAACGCCAGTGGCAATTTGCGAAAATATCATGCCATGAAAAAGGCCATCGGCTCTAATTTGTGAAAATTTCATGCCGTGAATATATCATATTTTACAGTATGTGTCTATTATTGTTGCATATTTTTGTCTTTTTCTTTGATACATACAATGTAGTTCCAAAACAGAAGATTTGAATTTTGACTGTGTGAATGCATCTGCTGCCTAGCCTCATAGACAATATGTATGTGAGATATATTAAAAAGCAGAAGAGAGGTAGATCAGAATGTAAAAGATAGAAGGATTAAAGGGCAGAACATTTCAATATTTCAAGAGTGAGAGAGGGGGGAGGGAGATGCAGAGCGAGATAGGAAGAGGAAAAATGCAATACGCAGAAGACTTAAAACTGGATGTGCATGCTGTGCTACGAGAGATGCAGTTTTGATCCATTGACCTACGAAATAATGAATAGGAAGGAAAGCCGATGACCTGCGCCACCGTCAAATTTCGGGATGGATGCATAATTGCCTGAATGATACCGTTCCCGGCGAGCGCTAGATTTGATTGTCTTCTCAGGGTAATTACAGGACGCCAGTCTGTCAAAGATGAGTGGCCAAGTCTCATGTCGCGACAACTGCATGCAGAGAGTCGCAAATTACGAAGGCAGAGGTGTTATGAATTGCCCACAATGCAAGTTCCAATTAGATAGGGCAGTGCCATTGAAATAGAGAAATAGAGAGAGAGAGAGAGGGAAAAAAATGGTCAGCGTAATCAGCTGAGACAAGACAAAAATACTCCATGTTGTTGTTGTTGTTGCTGTTGTAGGGAAATGAAATCCAGTTATTCATCAAGCTATAGTATTTGTGACTGCCCAGCTCAAAAATTCAAAAAGAGCAGGCCAAAGTGAATGTCCACTTCTCTACATGGTTTAAAGGGACTATACAATACTGGTTGAGGTGAGGAATCAGCTTGTAACGTTTTGCGAGATATTTAGAAACCACTCTATGAAATGTTAAAGAGCATACAATTCTAAGGGGAATCAAAAGCTTATTTGATGAAAATCGGTTTTGAAATGACTGAGATATCTAAAAACAATGAAAAACAAAGATATCCTAATAAAAGTCATGGCCCGTCAATTTTATAAGGATCGCTTTTTTTTTTGATATCTCAGTCATTTCAAGGCCAATTTTCATCAAATAATGTTGAATCCTTTTCATATTCTCTTTCATATTTCATAAGAGGTTTCTCATTATCTCACCAAAAAATTTTATAAACCCAAATCCTTGCCTCAACCAGTACTAGGCAGTCCCATCAAGTATTAAAATGACTTAATTTGGTAAGACTGAACCATCAAAAAGTGGTTGAAATAAAAGAGAGGTAGGAATTGCAACTCCATAGTAAAGGGAAAAAAGAGGATTTGAAAATAAGGGTCACTCAGTTCAGTTTTATTTACCATCATTTCAGCAGTATACAATAAAAAGACACGCAAAGATACATGATTACATACAAAGTAAACATAAAACAAAACAAAATCAATTGAACTTGATGGTGGGAACCCCAGGAGAAGCAGTGCTTATAGATAGGGGCCCCAATAATGTGTAGACATCAATATACGTGAAACAAACAAACAGAAGAATCAGTGTACATTTCAAGTTTGTCTGTACATATGGTTTGGTGGGAACCCCCCCCCCCCCCCCCCCCCCCCAGATACCTTGGCAAACAACAACAGAAATCCGGGAAAGATGTGAAAAGAGTAGAAAACAAGGCAAGTGCCAAAATGTGTCTCGCCCATTCGCGTAGAAGAAATTAAGGATTTTCTTACTCCTGGAAGTTCATTGACCCTTCCTATGACCTTTGACCTTGTAACATTCAACTCCTTAAGGGACATCACAAACGGACATATGGATCAAAAGTTATGAGCCATGAGAGAGTTGGACTTGAGACATATAGTGCTAGCAAGCTATGATTTTCATTCATCATGTGAATACAAACAGAATGCATGTGATTCTTATCACTGCTTTACTGGAGTGCCAGATTCATTACAGCCTACACCTAGGGAGTTCCGTGTTTGTATTCATTATTGGATTAATGATGCCCACTGTGCAATGTGGATTTTATTAGGTGCAGGGAGTAGACCCAATGTTTTGTGATAGAAAATCTCTCCTTTCTCTCTCTCTCTTTCATTTCTATATTTAAAGCATATTGAAGGAGCACTTGACTCACCTCATTCAGAAGGCAAGGGAAATGATAATGCCCTTAAAATTAATGTCAGTAATAAGTGGAAGGAATGTGTATTTTCGCACAAAACAATATTTTGAAGAATTTTCTGTGCATATTGTTTATATCATTCTACCACAGTGACATCTCAGATTGTTTTAGTACATAGTATGTCATCTGATGGTGACGGCACTCGAATTTAATTAAATCTGTGAATCTTGCTATTCCCTGCCCTCAGACAAACAAACACACAAACAGACATGCAAACAAACTGGCAATCAAATGAATTGATACCAGACTATCAGTTATCAACCAGTGCTGTTTAATAAAATGCAACTTGTGCTTGTAGAACTGCATTTTCACCACACAGATGACTCGTTATTTGCCCTTTGTTGGTGATAAATAGCAGAATTGGAGTGTCCTTGTACATAATGCATGTTTTCCATGTAGCTGTTAAATTGTAGTTGGTAGTGAACATCAGCAGATATCAGCTCATGCATTTGAACACATCATCCCCATGTAGCTGTGTGAAAATGAAGGCTTTGGTGAGTTAACATGCAATTTTGTTATTTCCCTTCTAATGCTGCAAAAAGTGTGGTTTGACCATGCCGTTTCAGACCCTGAAAGATGTTGATAATGTAACAGTTGTTGGGAAAGCTTTGTTTTAGTGGAGATTCTTGAGGGGGAGGAGGATTCCTAGCAAAACTTTGTAGATGTGACAGGAGTCTTTCACTGGCTTGACTCTCTCATCAAGTTCCCTGGAGCCGACTGCCGTGAAAGCCACAGCACCCCAAAATAATCGGCCCCTAGCTAGCTCCGCCCACACTCCCCTTTGAAAAGCCCCCTCTGTTTCTTTGATACCCCCCCCCCCACCTCCTCAGTAGTGTGCTTGTGAGATGCATCCCATTCTTCATCTAATGGATTCACAGTGTAGGCTGGAAGCGAGGGCGAGGAATGCCAGGAGCAATTCACCCATTCTGCCCACAAATGAATGCAATGACTGAAAATGTTCTCTCTTTTCTTTCTTATATCACACACACTCTCTTTCTCTATAAATATATTTACATCTATCCCATCTCTTTCTCTTCTCTTTCTCTCTATCTTTTTCTCCATCATGGTCTCATCTCCCCCTCTCTATATATTTTCTCTACCTCACTGTCTCTGTCTATCTTCTTTCTTTTTTTCACCACCCCTCTGTACCTTTCTCACAGACAATCTCCCCTTGAAGGTCACATTGAGTTGTGACCAGGGAAAGGAGTCTGAGGAAAGATTGGGGAGAGAGAGAGTGACAAGGATACTCAAGGAAGAATGTAACCCGACATCACTATCGTTCGTCCCATGCGCTCATTTCAATTCAGTGATGTGTTTTGGCCAGTCACATGCAATTTGTTATGTGGAGAAGATGAGAATCAAGTGGCAGTATTCCAAATGAGAATCTAGTCTCTCTTCGTGGGTCATGCACCTGGGAAGATTGAACAAAAAATGTTGATGGCATTGTGGGTGTGATTATCAACTCACTGCTGGTCCAGAATTAAAGTTTCCGATCAACTTTCAGGGAGTTTTTGGCAGTTGATAAATGCAATGCTGTTTTGATTATGGGGTTAGAAATGCATTTCTGAAACGCCGAAAGAAGTGTGATTGCAAGTGAAACATGTTTCTGTAGAGTTGATAAATGCAAAGTCATGGACCTGCCCATGCCAACCACTGCCAACCACACATCTCCGCGCTTTGGGTCGAAATGCGCAATGGAGCTGCGCAGTGACTAGGCCTTCCCATCAACTCACGACGGAGTTGATAAATGCAACAACTCGAGAAATGCATTCACATCCAAAAGGCATCTGCAAACGTGGGTATTGAAACACGTTTCATACATGGGAGAGTTAATAGTTAATAGTTAGAACTTGGATTTTAGCTCTTTGAAAACTCTTCCTATGGTAGGCGCTGTGGCATATTGGATAAGACTCCCGACTCCCGAATGGAGGACCGCGAGTTCGAATCCCGCCCAGTGCTTACATCCTTGGACAAGATGTTTTTACCCACAATGTCTCTCTCGACCCAGGTGTATAAATGGGTACCTGGCAACGCTAGGGTAATAATAATAGCAGGGCCCTCTGGTAGAGCAGTGGCAACACTGAAGAGGCTAGCTACCCTGGGTAAATAAGACCTTATTATTATTATTATTATTATTATTATTATTATTATTATGGTACACATTCTCGTCTGTATTATTACCATTTGTTTTCAGATTTAAGCCCAGTAACTCTCACAGGGTCATCAGAGGGGCATTTCATGAAGCGTTTCGTCAGATATTTTTTTCTGACGAACTGTTATAAGCTACTGAAGTCCTTGCATCTGATTGGCTGAGAGCTAATTTGTCCAACAAATTTGTTGGACAAAACGCTTCATGAAATGCAACCCAGATGTCTTCCTCTGTGATGGCTCAATGTCAAATCTTTGCTCTCTTTTTTTTTTATGATGAATTTAGTAGGCTACTGCAAAAGCAAAATTTTTTACATTGTAGAAATTTTTGCACATTTCGTGTGACCAGAAGCAAGTGTGAAAATAAAAACACAAATACGATTTTGCACATCACGTGTTCCCGTAATTAATGTCTTCATTCTATGGAATTAAAAACACGCAAAATTCATCTGATCTAGCTGGGTGCAAAAAAAATTACTCGCACAAAAATATCTCCCTTTACAGTATGCTTGGGGAGTTTACTCAGTCGGCTAGCATCCAACTTGGAAGCACAAGTAGCCATGGATGATGTGATAAACATGGTTTCCATGGTATTAATCCGTTGAAGACGAGTCCTGAGTATACTCAGGCAGGTGTCTATGGAAAATGCATGTTGTAGCAGTATCAGCCCGTCCTAAATGGGTTTTTAAAAAAAAAACCTGCCAGATTGCACCATGAAATGGAATCATTATGAGATTCATTCCAAAGTCCTGTAACAGTAGTTTTCAGAATATGAAAGGTAAAAAAGAAGAAGAAGAAGAAGAAAAAAAAAAATAAAAACCTTGAAAGGATGTAGTTGTGATATGATAAATATGATGATTTTTTTTTCCCGATCCAACTCATTTGGTGAGATTACATCAGGTTATTTCCAGAGACTAGCAAATTAAGCCTTTGGCATTTTTGTGCTCAGCTTGGAAAATAGGAGGGCAATTATTCATAGGGTGGCCTGAAAACAGATCTTGAAGAGTTATAAAGTGGCTTTTTTCTTGATGGTTGCATCTTTACAGCAGTTTAAATGTATCCTGGGATAGAAATGTTTAATCTCTCTTTAAGAAGCATCGACATTAATTTAGAATGGATACCCCCAAAAGCTATGTATTTGAAATGCTAACAGACAAGAGTCTGATTTCTTGGTGCATGGCTTGGCAAGAAACGGAGAATACTTGCAAAAGAGTAATTCGAGGCTTTGCCCATTCGCAAAAATGGATTTTGTGGTTGCAAATTATGCACGGCGTAATCGTTATGTCCCAGAGATCGAAGGCATTCGGGGGGGGGGGGGGGGGGTTTGAGTGCAATGGATATTGAAAACTGATCATCGGCCAGTAGCAGCTCTAGCGAAGTTGTGCACCGTGCATGCACACATGCCCACGAACACATGCTCTCACATAAACTTTACACACATGCTCACACATACACAGACCTATAAAGTATGGGGACATATAGAAATAGTAACTGGTTTGAAACGTGTGTTCATATTTTTCTTGACATGAAGCTTTCCATTTGCTAACTCCTCGGGGGTCAGTGAAGTATGAAGAGACTCCTTGTGGAAAAGAAGATTTTACTGTTGTTGTTTTACAGGATGCTATATAACTTTTTTTTTTAAATTTTACCACTTGCCCAGTCAGGCAAGCAGAATTTTAAATTGTTGCAGAACACATGCCTCAACATGAATTTCATTTGCCTGAAAAGAAAGTCCCAAAATGTAACAAAATGATAAAGAAAAATCAAGGACTTAATTTCAAACACAATATTTGAACTAGACTTGGAATTTGTCAACACTGACAAATTAGGTGATCCGATCTATTCGAAAATCAGTGATTTGAGTCCTGATCCCAATATAGGCATGACCATACAGGTTTCACCTGTGTTTAGGGACATTGGCCGTGTGATGTTTGGATTCTCATTTAGAAAAGGGAGTCAGATCTGCCGTCTTTGGTACCAAATTCCGTATACACTATAACAAAGATACAGAATGAAGTATATTTGACCTTTGACCCACCTTTGCACTCCCGAGATGGCATCTGAGGAAAAAGTGGTTATTTTGTGAAATGATTCTTGTGACATTGTCTATACGTGTGCAAAATATAGCAAAGATAGGACAGGTATTCACCAAGATACAAGATGAAACATTTATGAGCTTTCACCCTAATTTACATAACCAAGATGGTGTCGGATCAAGTAGTTGTTATTTTATGAAATAATGTACGTGACATGAACTAAACATGTGCAAAATATGGGGGTGATAAGGGCTGTTTTTCTTGAGTTATTGCAAAGAAAGTTGCAGAAAGAAAGAAATATATCAATACATCGAAGATAAGCTTTAATTTCAACCAAGTTTTTTTAACGTGATGCCGACATCGTATGAAAAACAAAGGGCGCCCATACGATAGCGCAAAATCTCAGCTACAACATATTAAAATCTGAGAGAAATTTACCCAAGGGTAAGTGAGCTAGTGCTCGATAAAGACAATCATGTCAATTTTCATATCTAGAAAAATTCCCTCCCATAGAGATAACACGTCATAACGAAGATACAGAAAGAAGTACATATGACCTTTGACCCCACTTTGCACAGACAAGATGGCATCTGAGCAAAAAGTGGTTATTTTGTGAAATGATTCTTGTAACATGGTCTTTGCATGTGCAAAATATGGGAAAGATAAGACATGTATTCACCAAGATACAGGATGAAACATTCATGACCTTTGACCCTAATTTACATACCCAAGATGGTGTCCGATCGAGTAGTTATTTATGAAGTAATGTATGTGACATGAACTAAACATGTGCAAAATATGGGCATGATAAGGGCTGTTTTTCTTGAGTTATTACAGAGAAAGTTGCAGAAAGAAAGAAATATATCGATACATCGAAGATAAGCTTTAATTTCAGCCAAGTTTTTTAACGTGATCCCGACATCCTATGAAAAAACGAAGGGCACATTACCGATAATGCAAAGTCTCAGCTACAACATATCAAAATCTGGGAGAAATTCACCGAAGGGTAAGTGAGCTAGTGCTCAATAAAGACAATCATGTCAATTTTCACATCTAGAAAAATTCCCTCCCATAGAGATAACACGTCATAACGAAGATACAGGGAGAAGTACATATGACCTTTGACCCCACTTTGCACAGACAAGATGGCATCTGAGCAAAAAGTGGTTATTTTGTGAAATGATTCGTGTAACATGGTCTTTGCATGTGCAAAATATGGGAAAGATAAGACATGTATTCACCAAGATACAGCATGAAACATTTATGACCTTTGACCCTCATTTACATACCCAAGATGGTGTCCGATCAAGTAGTTGTTATTTTATGAAATAATGTACGTGACATGAACTAAGCATGTGCAAAATATGGGGGTGATAGGGGCTGTTTTTCTTGAGTTATTGCAAAGAAAGTTGTAGAAAGAAAGAAATATCTCAATACATCGAAGATAAGCTTTAATTTCAACCAAGTTTTTTAACGTGATCCCGACATCGTATAAAAAGACGAAGGGCACACTCACGATAGCGCAAAGTCTCAGCTACAACATATCAAAATCTGGGAGAAATTCACTGAAGGGTAAGTGAGCTAGTGCTCGATAAAGATAGTCATGTCAATTTTCATTTCCAGAAAAACTGCACTCCCATAGAGATAACGCGTAAACTGGTCAAATTTGACAAGGTTACTTTCAATTCTTTTTTACGAGGTAATGCAGTCATCCAATCAAAATTTTGATAGCACTTTTATGAAAGAGCATTTAATAAGCTGCAACATACTGAAATCTGGGGGAAAATCGGCAAAGGATAAGTGAGATACGCTCGAATGAACTTGAAATTTGATGACGTCATTTTGAAAATTTACTTTTTTTATTTCATTAAGAAATTTGATATCTTTTTGTTAATCATTTTTCCAGCATCGCCAGCCCATGGAATGACATGTACAACCCATCAGCTTTCAGAATATATGTACAGAAAATGGGGGGACACCGTCCATCCTGACGAGTAAAATCGGATTTAAAATTGGCGGTTTTTTGGCATAGTTGCACTGTATATCGCCATTGACGCGCGCGCGGAATTTCAACTTTGACGGGCTGGTATGACGTCATATTGAGTCGGATTGACTTTAAACTCGGTAAAAATATTCCTTGACATTTTAGACATCCGATCCTTGTAAAAAGACGGGAAATTTCTATTGCATATGAGCTATGTGTGCATATATGTGAGCGTGCGTACGCGTCCGTCCAATTTTTTCAATTTTTCAAAAAATGCCCTAAATGGTCTGAAACGTGTGCAAAAAAAATTTGAGTTCGATTGGAGCATATAAATATTTCAACGCGCGTATACGCACGCGTTTTAAGAGTAGATATGAATTTTGAGAATATGAGTAGAATCCACTTGACCTGAAATATATGTGACGTAAATTTCATTAAAAAATCTTTCCATTAATGAGATATGAATGAGAATGTGTTTTCATATAATGACGTCATAGTGACGTTACGGTCGACTGATCACTATGATTTTATTAGATCTGTCGTCTTTGGGACATGATACATATATGGTATAATTTTGAAATTGATAGGAAGAGGACTTTCTGAGCTAACCGCTGCACAACTTTTGCGGAGAAATAAGAAGAAAAAGAAGAAGAAGAAAGAATCCGTACAGAAACAGAAGGTGATCCGAGAGGATACTCGGATCACCTAATATTAATATTAATGCTGAACACAGCACACATTGATGCGCATGCTGACACATTGGAGTAACAAACTTGGTTCATTTGAGTGTTAGTGTTGCAATCAGGTTTTATCGTGAGAGTGTTGGAAAATTGCTGAAATAAAATTTAAGTGCTTTGCATCACTAAACAGTCATCATCTTTGAGCTTTTGTATGAAATGAAAAGAAGATTGCTTCAAAACTTGCCCATTTAAAGCAAGCATTTTTTTCTCATTGTTCCAAAACACTTGCCCGACTTTGATTTTTCACTTGCCCCAGCAATCGGCAAGTGCTTATAAATGTAGCACCTTCATTTTAGAAGTTGGAATGTACATGTAGCTTCAAATCCACGTCAGCACCAATGGTTACCATGCAGGTCCTTGCCAGTAATGTCAGAACAAACTGTGAAAGCATCACCAAGTGGTGTTTCAGTAACCCTTTCTATGCTGTAATTGTTCGTCACTTGACGCATCTGCCAGCACATTTACTTCACTGACAGTGAATACAGATTACCTAAATCCCCTTTAAATCGGATGATATAGTTTTGATTGAGATGGGGTTTCAGGTTTCCAACTTTTTTTGAGAGATGATGAAAAACCTCTTCTGAAATACTAAAGAGCATACGATTTTAAGAGGATTTGGGGTATCTCAGCCATTTCACATCTGATTTTCGTGAAGTAATCGTTGAATTCCTCTCAGAATTGTATTCTCTTTCATGTTTTTATAAGTTGTTTCTAATTATCTTGCCAAAAAAAAAGAAGAAGCTGAATCTCCCATCTAACCCAAAACTATACCATCCCATCAATTCCTATTGTCATCCCATCAATTCCTATCGTGTCCCCATTGCTTTTTTTCAATGAGGCGCATTGTTACACCTGAGTGGGCTTGATAAAATGTACAATGAGGTAAAGTTTGGAAGAATGAAAATCCAAAAAAAAAAAAAAAGCATGGAAATTTTTAGCCATGGTCTGAGGTGCTACAAAGGGTGAAGGACCCCTGATGTGTAGGTTCAGAGGTAAGCAACATTTGACTACAAAATACTACATTGTAAGAGCTGCTGTAGTAGCAACTATGAGCTGCATATGTTAACCCAGTAAGAATGAGCTGAAATTGCTATAACACACATTTCCCACAGACACCTGCCCGAGTATACATGGGACTAGTCTTCAACATGCTAAAGGTAGGGAGGGAGACATTTAAGGAGGGCTTGGGACTGGTGTTTCATCTCATATCCCCCCCCCCCACCCTTGTTGGAAGAAAAAGAGGTAACGTCTGCCTGTTTTTCCTCATTTGCTGAAGGGATATCAATGTACGTGTATACATGCCATTTGCTATTATCCCTCCGTCTGCCCTTCCCAAATGCTCTGATGATTGTCCTCTGTTGGATTAATAACATGCACCATATCCCTTAACCCTTTCTATGCCAAATGAGTCAAGTGTGCACAAATTTCACACACATACCTATCAACAGGGGATTAATGTGGCATGAAGAGGCGTAGGAAAAGCCAAGCATTGTAACATCGCCTCTGCTGTTTACTATAGTTCTCTACTGTGTGCAAATAGGTACAAGCTGGACATTTCCTGATGTTGCTGATCTCAGTAAAGGAGAAAATCCGGCCAGTAAATTATTCTGAAAGATGCATTAGGTTCATCTGGCCCATTGGCATACCTGAGAAGTCAATTCAAATTAGAAAAAAAAAAAAGACTTCAAAAAGGCCATCAAGTTGTTTTTGCAAAAGCCAACCTGAGCTACAATCCTCTCGAGTAACTTCATATTTTTCTCATGGTACTTCCGTTTTCAATGTGTAACACTGCAAAGGAAGTACTATCAAATCATGCTTTTTATAGATGTAGACATGACATTGGGGTTGTGCCCAGTGATGCCATTTTATAGTATGAAGTGTGGCTGTTCTGACCCTAGTAGGGTTATATGGTGACCGGTGAGGACATTAAAGTCGTCATTAAAACAGGATGCGTGTGCCAATGACTTCCTGTGTCCGGATCGGCAGCAGACGTACGATGGCTTTGCATCGTGTCGGAATGAGGGGTGTGGATGTTTGATCGTGCTGTTTCGTGAGGAATGCGCCCCGACGAGGGCACTTGACGGGAGAAAAGGGACGTGACGTAGAATTCAAGTGGGCTTTTCTTTTGCCGCAGGCTACCACTTCCATCCTTTGCTCTATCAATGTATGTGTGTGTGTGGGGGGGGGGGGGGAGGGGGAGGGGGTGGGGAGAAAGAGGAAAAAATGAAGGGGGGGGGGGATGGTCACCTATGATAGTACCTACTCAGCACTCCCTTGCAGCTTTGCGGTGCTTCTGTAGCTGTCCGATGATGAAAGTTTCATGATTTACATTCAGCGTTGAACTTTGTTGAGTACGCGTCTGAGTGCATTGAAAGTTCAAGGTAGTGCATTTCTTTGGTAATATACGGTAATTGATGAATAGCTTGCACTCGAGTGAAACTTGGACCACTCTTGTGAGCTATATACATGGTGAATGGTGAATTCATAATTTCTTGAATACAGTATTGCATATTAATATGTCTGTAGGATTAATGTCTAGATGCTTGTGATCTATTCAGATTATATTTTCCCTTAGTCTTTCAATAGCTAGGATATACTAGACAAAATATTGCTCATATATATATATTGAATAATTTGGGAGTAGTTTCGTTACGCTCTTCTTGTGTCTATCATCAAGACTCATACATGTACTTGTGATGGACAATGGAATCCCATTTTTGTGCACTGTGTTGTCCAGTTGGGATTTGTTGATGCTTGGCTTCAGTATGGATATGAGGCATTAGAGCGTGTGGAAATTCTGAGCTTGTAGAAGCCTTCTGTGATACGAGATGATATGCATGTCAACACTGACCAGACCTGCATGCCCATGCCAAATCCAGATTAATGGAATGTCCTATTCAGGGGTCTAGGGCAATTACCCCCTGGGCAATTACCCAGGACCCTTCCCCTGATCCTAATCCTAATCCTAATCCTGAACCTGAACCTAATCCTTACCCAAACTCCGAACCCTAAACCTAACCCTAACCCTAATCTCAACTCTAACCTTATCACTAACCAGTAATTACCTGGGGGTACTTGCCCTCGGGGGGTAATTGCCCTGATACGCCCTTTCAGCTCTAATTGATATTTTAAATGTTTGTTTTGCATACATTTCAGGAAATAGGCAAACACATATTCACAAGGTATACAATTGATGTAATGACATTGCAATGGCTTTGAATGTTGTTACTTACTATTTGTCCTTAACTTTTTCAACATTTATTTTCTTCTTTTCTAACAGTGAATTTTGATCACTTCCAAATCCTGAGGGCCATTGGTAAAGGCAGCTTCGGAAAAGTAAGTTGATTTGATTTGATTTGACTTGATATGTCTTGCCTATAAGGGAACCACTTAGTGCAAAGATTTATCAAGACCACAATTGAAAAGTTTCACTGAGCATGAGATCATGAAATAAATTTCTGTTTTTGCCAGAAGTCTGGTCCAAGATTTTTTTTTTCTTTTTTTTTTTTTTTGGCTGTATGTGAAGGTATTCATCAAAATTTTGTGCTTGCAGTGATAAAGTCAAATGTTTTTGTGGCCATGGAATGTAGGGGACATGTGCAGTAGAAAAAAAAATTGTCAAAGGTCATCAATAGGGTTACTGGTTACAATTTCATGTGAAAACTGTGAAAATGATATTAATCTGTTTCTTTTGCAATTTTCCAAAAGCCTCAAATACCCCCAAACAAGATTCTTTTTGCCTGTCAGCAGAGAATGGACAGTTTGGTAATCTACCTGTGCGAAGGCAGTCAAGCGATACATGTATCCCCTTTCCACGGTCAACTTAATGTGACATAGAACAATGAAAATATTGATTGGGCGTGAGATATGAATAGAGCATGCACTGATGGGCTCACAGACTCTTTTTGCTATACACAAAATGAGGCACCTGATTGGGTTCAGCAAACACCAAAATCTACTGAGCTTGGCCTTGATTGCTATGTAACAAACTACGTATGCAAAGAAAATAGTTAAATGATAATATGTTATACACAGATTTCATACAGAAGGAAAACAAATACTTATAAAAGAAACTCCATTTTTTTGGCAGTGTAAGACAAATTAACATGAATTTAGGCCACAAATGCACGCACATTTTTGGAACCTGGTATCAGGTTCTCGTATATCAGCTGCCGCCACGGAAACCTGGTATACCAGGTTCCTATAATGAATGGGTTAACATGTACATCCTGGGAAGAGATGCTATCTGATACTTGGCTGTTAATATGCTTCAGTACTTCTTGGGTTTGATGGGATAAACAATCTAAGATTAGCAGATGTAAGCCAGCACTATGGTGGAAACATGATTTGTAATGGCAGTCTCGGCCTGAAAAAACCCCCAAAAAACCCTCTGAGAAATGTTCAAATGAAAAATTGCCCTTGCAAACTTCACAGTGATTTTCTGGCCCGGTTGAGCCATGTGATGCAAGACGGTCGTCAGTGGAAACATATGTGAAGCGTAAACAAGGCAGCGCTCTGGGATTAAGGCCTGGAGTACCTCGGCTATTGGTGGATTATGATCACATTGTAGGATCAGTGGCGAGGATTTAGGCTGGAGACGCATAGGATTAAAGTCAAAGGGAATGGTGCATCAGGGGTTTGTCATGTTATTGTGTTCACATGATCAAGGCAGTGGAAGAGAGCCTGTCTTTCAAATTAGATGTGTAGATGTATGCTGACCATGAAGGCTGGAAAGGTCTTGTGTCATATTTCATAGATGTAATGAATGTGTTGTGTCATATTTCATAGATATGTATATAGTGAATGTGTTATGAAATGTATGAATACCTATTTTTTTTTGCATCGTACCTATGCCTGGATATCTTAGAGTCCTAAGGATGAAACTGCGTGGGAGGTATGTGAATACAGGGTGATCCGATATATGTAGAGAGTGGCCACACTGGCTTGAAAGGACTTTGTCGTAATTCTTTTATCTTTTTTATACTCCCCACCCCCACCTTTGAAGAGAGTTTGACTGTGAAATGGTGTTGGGATGACATTTCAGAGTCTACACCTCCTGTTCATTCTTCGTCTACTTTCCTCCCTTTCTTGTGGAGACCTAATCAAATAAGACTTTAGCAGAGAGAGTGTGTAAATATCTTGCAGGGATTGTGTGCTTTCTATGCACATCGCATTGCTGTGAGAGACAGCTACTGCAGCATATAATAGCTGGAATACAAAACACTGGCTACCTATTATGATCCTCGGAGCTTATCACTGGAATCGAACATAGCTTGTGAAGTGAAGGCAAGCCTCAAATTGGCAACAACAGTGACATACTTCTTCAGACAGATATCCAAAGTTTTCCTCACAGAAACTTCTTCTTCTTTATTTGTATAGAAAATTCACTTCCAGTCATGCAATTCTATTTTGACTAATTTCAAATACATCAGTTGAATAAAAGTATGAAATCATCAATTCTTCCTCTATCCCTCAGATAATTATGTAGTTATGATATAATTGTATTCATAATGTGTAATTTCATTATTCCATTGTGTGTATTATTTGTAGAGCTCTGTACCCGATCAGGAGAATGCACAAAATGCTCATATTGCATAAATGCACCATGTTAATGAAGTTCTTGTTGCTTGAAGAGGAGCTTATTCCTATGCATAAATGCACCATGTTAAGGAAGTTCTTGTTGCTTGAAGAGGAGCTTATTCCTATATATTCCATTCATGAAGAAAGACAGCAGAAAGTTAAAGCCATTGAAAGTACATTGATACTCTGTAGCATGTTCTCAAGTCCAGCTTTCTTTATGTCCAGAGGCTGTTTGTTTGTGTGTTGTCATGGTTGTGTGTTGCTGTTGTTAAGGTAAGAATAACGTCTGAGAGCAATCAAAATGGATTCCAAGTGACATCATGCATAGAACCAAACTCAGAATGAATTGTCTTACCATAATCGATGACTGTGATTATGTAATGCAAAACAAAATAATGATTCTGCTTTTGTGTGGTTGGAGTGAGAGCCATGCTGTGTAGACTTTAGTAGATAATACACAAATTACCACATACAATTGTCAATGCACTCATTTAATCAAATTTTTAATTCTGTATTCTTTTTCCTAATTCATAAGCTATTCTTTGTAGTGAATTTCCTTTTTGCCAATTGTGCAGTAAATTCACCAAAAAGTCTGTGATATGCTCCTCTTTTTCAGTGCCCTTGTTGACAAACACCAATGTCAATTTCATCCAGTAAATACCAAAAAAAGAAAAACCACAAACAAACAAACAAACAAATTGTGGACACAAGTGCTAATAGATAATATATTGTGAAGACCAAGAAACCATTTTGTAAGGGAAGGGGTATTGACTTTTTTGCCATGATTTTGAGGTGTCACAGTCCAGGAGGCCTGGGGTTCAAGTCTCAAGGCGTGTATCTTTGAGCAGGACACTAGAGCATCTCACACCTAGCTTCTCTCTCTGTTTGTTATGTGTGTGGGGATCCATGTTTTGGAAGCTGAATATCACTGTGGTTGCCTGTTTTGCCTATAAAGTAGCCACCTGCTTGCAATGCTCCCAAGGGAGTGGGGTGGGTACACCCAAAATGCAGTTTTAATTCTAGCAAGTGTGGTAATATCCTGCTGTAAAGTCCTTTGAGCACCACAACATGGTAGAAAGATGGTGAAAAAAAGCAAACAACTATTATCATCTTGTTGGTCTAGGTCAAAGTGAGCCAGTTATTTTGAATTTTTTTGTGTGTAATTTTTTGTGTTTTGGTTTCTCTTTGATTTTTTTCCCCCCCTGTCCTTTACAGATTAGATTAGGCGCAAATTAGGGGTAATGATGTCGCCACGCTTAGGCATCTTCTGGTCATTAGCCCAATTAGTGGGCAAGGGGGCAGGGGCAGCTAATGGATTGATGACTGCCTTGATGAGTGAACAACCATTATGACGTTGGCATCATCAATGGATGTCATAGAAGAGGGAGAGTTCTCTGACACTCATCACAACAGGTCCAGTGCATCTTTGTATAAAAACACTGTGTCCGTAAAAGAAATTGAAGCAAAATTGAAACGAATGCATAAATGTTTTCTGTACATGTATTTGTGATGTTTTGAGTAGAAAATGAGCAAAAAAAAAAAAAAAAAAAAGAAAAGAAAAAAGAAAATAAAAGAAGAAGAACTATTATAGAAAAAGATCATCCTGACAGCACCTCATAGCATGGTACCACAAAATATGTGGATCATCATTTTCAAACATTGACAACTATATGCATGGGAATGCATACACCCCAAGCTATATTTACAAGGATGACCCTACAATTTTGTATGAACCAGTACATGTACATATTGCAGAGATGTAAATCTACTGCTTGTGTGCATAAAAAGTGAGACATGTGGTGTCCATAAAGCCTAGAGATTAAATACAGTACAATATGCAATCAGATCATTTATATAGTGCTCGTACACAGTCAATGACTGGTTTCACAGCACTTTACAACATAATAGTCACAGATTGGCATTAAAAAGAAAAGTCTTAAGATTCTTCTTGAAGACATCAAGGGATGGGGAAATGCGGACAAACCGAGGTAGATCATTCCACAATCGCGGTGCAGCCATCACAAAAGCATTGTCCCCCGCTCTACTATTGGTTTTGGGTACATGGAGTAAGGTGCCATCTGCTCTTGAACGTAGTCCAGGTCGAGCAGAATAGTATGGGATGATAAGAGATCTAAGATAAGTAGGAGCTTTCCCTTGAAGACACTTGTCCACAATTGTACAAGATTTAAAAAAATGTACAGATTAAAAACAACAGCTCTTGTCATGTGGGTCATGAAAGAAATGATGACCTCTCTGTACCAGTGAAACACAATGTGAAGAATTGTACTTGCATACTATCCCTCCCTGTGAAGTTTTTATGTGGCAAGACATTTAACGTTGAACATGAACAGGTACCACTTTGTAGTAGATATGTTCTAGGGTAATATTTGGCCATTTATATGATGAGATTCTATAGTGATATTCACTTGAAATAGATAGAAGTATATGATTCAGGCATGACAAGAAACCCACAATCATAAGTCCCGAATGGAAGGGAGAGACAGACAGACAGACAGGTAGGTAGACAGACAGACAGAGTGAAGGGAAATTAGAATCACTGAAGACTATTCATTGTATACTCATCCAATCTGAGAAAACTCCCTATAGGGAATTATAATTTGCATGATCATATGAAAGCCCGAATAATTAAGAGGCAATATACCATGTATGATTCAATTATGCAAAGGCCTCTCCCAGTGGCTGCACCACAGCCTCATTCAGGGAACTGCTTCACAAAAAAGGTTTGCAATTATTGTGTGAAGTTGTAATAACAGCAATTACCATACAGCAGCAGCAGCGGAGTTAACCAACCAATCAGTTTCGGATTTGTTGCCAGGGTAACTGCAAATCATTACAATGGACAACAAATGTTAACACCTTTTTCTAATGCAGCCCCTGGATGTCACTGTAAGTGTAGAGTGTTTGAAACATAGATGAATATTTTTATGCATGCATGTATTAATTCATCTGTTCGTTTATTTATTTATTTATTTATTTATTGTTTGTTTGTTTGCTTGTTTATTTGTGTGTTTGTTTTCATTTATTCATTTATTTTTGTGCAGGTAAGCCTTGAAGTTTTTTATCTTTTATTTTTAGGAAAATATTTTGTCAGGAAATTAATCAATAAGGAACTCAGAATATGTTCACATCTACACTTGATATCCTATTTGTTTAACACCTTGTTTTCCACACTAGTCTTTCAGATCAGCATTCATACATTTATTAACGTGATAGACTGTGATAGTTTGTTAAGCAGGAGGGCTCAATGGAAATCCATGATTTTGATTAGTTAGCCATTTCATGATGATGATTATCATTTCACTTCCTACTTTTGAACGAATCATAATCATGCATATATGCTTCTATAACTCATATGGTCATGCAGAGACTGGAGTAGTTATTATTTGTCTTGAAGAGCAAAACAGGATTTGTTCAAGCAGTTGCCTTGTCAGCATCTCATATTTGTAGTAGAAAAAGTTTTTTTTTTTTTTAATTCTTTTATAGTGAACATTATAGTGAAAGCAGTGTGTTTCTATCTTCAGTAGATGACGAAATCATCTATACGATAAAATACATAATTACTTAATTTGTGTAGCACTCGGGTACAAATTTATTTCACAGTGCTTTATATCAATAATGGTTAAATTACTGAACAGACTGCGCAGTTTTTAGATGCTTCTTAAAAACTTCCAGAAAAAGGGAGAGATGAATGCATCTTGGACGCTTGTTCCAGAGTCTTGGAACACATGCCTTGTAGGCATTGTCACCAGCTGTGGTGTAAATCAAAAGAACATGGACCAGGGTACTGCCTGTGTTAGAATGAATACCAGAACACTTAGACTGATGTGGAAGAATGAGAAAGTCAATGTATTTTGGAGCTCTGTTCTAGAGCTATTAACATCAGGTGTGCACTGCAGAACATTAGAATTGTACTACAATAAAACAAACAAACAAACAAACAGATTTTCTCTGTGTATAAGAAAGCAAATGGGTTAGTTGAAGGGGAAACTTTAAATCCAAATCCTGTAGTATGGGTTTTAATAAAGAGGATTTTATTTTTTTATTTGAGTCTTACAGGTATGTATACATGCAGATGATAAGGAATACAAATTTTACAAGTGTATATAGTAGAGAGTGATTTGTATGAAATACATCTGTCTGTGTGTGTGTGTGTGTGTGTGTGTGTGTGTGTGTGTGTATCTGTGGGTGTGTGGGTGCGGGTTAGAATTTGTGCCATACATGACAAGCGTGCTCAATGTAGATCATGGCTATTTTTTTTTTTTTTTTTAAATTCAGGATAGGAGTGTTGGGGTGCCTTTGCTTGATAGAGTGGGTCTTTCACACAAAAACAGTGACTACAGACAAATATCTCTTGCAGAAACGAGTACAACTGCTTTACTCAATTTCTGAATGGAAACAATTCGAGATCAAATTGGGGGAGGGAGGAAAGGTGGCTGCCCCTCAAACATGATGAAATACACTCCTCCCTTTTAGAAGAAAAATATGCTCATCCAATCTTTATATTTTTGGAGCTTTTGCCGCAGGCATTTTGTTATTGTTGTTGTTGTTGCAAAATTTGACCTGTTTGTGCCAAGGTGAACAAACTTCCAATCGATGCAAGTACACTTGAAGAAAGTAAGCATTTGCTTCGCAAAAATGAAGAAGTTGATCAGGAGTGTACTGCACAATATCTGCGTCCTTTTTATAAAGAAAAAAAGAAAGAAAGGGACAGAGAGTGAATCTGTAAGATATTTGCCTTGGGATTCAAGGGGAGAATTCACACTGCCTTTGAGTATTGATGCCATCAACATCTTTTTGTACTCTAAATCTATTGACCCTACCGATGTATAATATTTTTCTTTCCTCGCGATGAGTTACAAATAAAAACCCCAACAAGAATAACACACACACATACACACACACACACACACACACACAATGAAATCAGCACACATAACAATATTAACAAAAAAACCCACAGAATCCACAGATTATATTGGACGGATGTAGCTTTTTATTTTTCTAGTGTGGAAATTTCAAAGAAAACAGACAAGTCAGGAATTGGCCTTGCTCTCGTCTTCACGTTGCTCCTGTCCAACCTATTTCTTTTCAGCAGGTTCTATTATCCTTGACTAAAGCTCCCTCTGCCACGCAAGTTTTTTTTTTAACCCCTAGCTCTGACATCTTGTTTTCATCACAGTAAAGTCCCCCGCTCCTGCATGCTCTCCCCGCTACCTGTCTCTCTCTTTCCCCGCGTTCCGTTTCTGACTTCGCGAAAATTCTGTCGTCTAAGTGACGCGTTTGTTTGCTTCCTTTGCTCTTTTCTACCTCATCCCCTTGATGGAAAGTCCTTTGAGCATCTTGGATGCGAAAGCCACTCCCCCATAATCGAGAAGTGGCGTTTCTGACCATTTCTTTTGTCACATTATTTCTCTCATGTGTAGTAGCGGCCGGGGAAACTGGATCATAGAGAATGCATTCATTCGAAGTGGAAATGTGTCCTCTTGAGCCAGTGTTGAATGTCATTTTGTTGTATAGTGAGGACATTTTTTTTAGTCTGGGTTAAGAGAAGATGTAGGAGACCAAGAATGAGCTTTCCAAGGACGGAATCCTCAGAAAATTAGATATTAGTCGGAAAAAAAGAGCAAATCCTGCATCATAGCAATAATTTGTAGTAACCCTTGAGTGCTAACTCACTCTTACTGTGATTGTGGCTTTTTCTTTGCATGTTCTCTTGTAGGGAATACCAAAGAAAACCAGAAGGGTAGGTTTTGTGCATTTGTTGATATGCAGCATGTGTGGAGTACTAAGTGCCATGAAACAATGCAAAATGTCAGCTGACAGATGTTTCAATCATGAGACATTTCTACCTCGGCCAGTCAACATATGGAAAATATTATCTATGTGGCAGACAATAGTCTGTACTGGCATGCTTATTTGTCGACTTTAATACCATCTGTCAGTCACCATGCTGTTAATATTGGAATAATGTTTCGTATCTCCATCTCGACGTGGGACTGGCATGGTGAAAACATTTGCACTTGTGTGTAGTTCGCATCACCTTTTTGGAAGTTTGGTTTCGAAATGAGAAGGAAGGGCAACAGACTTTGATATCAGCATGATGCACTAAAAATAAAATACAGAAATGTTCAGCTACAGGTGTACTTAGTGTATGCGCCAATATAGCATGTGCACTATGTAGATGCCTTAATGTAATGCCATTAGGTTGGGATGAGTGTGTATGTGTGTGTGTAGGTGAGTAAGTTTCATAACGGTCCTCACTGCACACTTTAAATTGCCTCGAGGGGAGTTCGCTGTTTACAGAGCTTTCCAGTTCATGCTTGGACATTCAACTGGGTACATCACACTACTGTATCAGAAGATCTGCAAACATGCTTCCCATGCCCACACACATGCAGAAGAGTTATGGGGGACTTCTTTATAATACATGTATTCTCTCAAACATTCTCTAGGCACAACTATGCAGTGATGTTATTTTGTTTCAGTCTGTGTTTTACAGTTAGATTTTAAATGGAAAACAGAGCAATAAAATGTCGGAAAGGGTCGCTAATTTGTCTTCATTGCACAGTTGTTGTTTTTTCTGTAAATGGTCCATGTTATAAATTTTATTATGTCCTTTCCCTTTTGTGTTAGTGAAAAAATTATAGGGAAGGATTTTCAGTAAAGACAAACACTCAGTAAGAATGTGTAGGACTCTTACACCTAACACGCACGCATCTCTCTTTTGAACCTCTCTAATCCCATGCCCCAGTCACATAAACATCCCGGATCACCCTGGACTACCCCGGATCTGATCCGGAGTGATCCGGGGAGAGATCTGTGTTGACGCCTTGGACATCCTTGGACTTCCGTGTATGTCCATGTAGATCTGGGGACATCAGGGAGGGCAACTTTTGGATGTCAAAAACATCCGGCGTCATCAGGGGATTGCCGTGTTGGCAGAGCAATCCGGGATGGTCCATGTGCCTGCCGTATAGCTGGCGTGTTGATCCATGTAGCTGCCGTGTTGATCCGTGTAGATGCTGTGTTTGTCCGTGTAGACGCCACGCTCTTCCGGCCTTATCTGTGTAACTGCCATGCTGATACCGTGTGTACAGTCATACCAACGCTCGTCGGCACTCCATCAAATTCAAAACTATCCCGAATCTCCCCAGATCTCTGTGGATCTCCCCGGACCTCCCCGGATCTCCCCAGATCTCCCCGGATCACCTTGTAGATCCTTGAGCATCCGTGTTTATATGTGACTGGAGCATCAATATGAGAATGTTGGCGGTCATGCTTTTATTTGCCATTGTTATCTTCATCACTGTCATCTCCATCTTCATCATCGTATTTATCATCATCTTTATCTTCATCATCATCTTCATCATGTTCAATCATCATGTTCATCATGTTCATCATCATGTTCATCACCGTCTTCATCATCTTTGTCATTTTCATCATCATCTTCATCATCTTGACCTTATCATTATCTTCATCACCATCTTTGTCACCATTTTCATCACCATTTTATCACTATCTTCATCACCATCTTTGTCACCATCTTCATCATCATCTTCATCATCTTTGTCACCATTTTCATCACCATTTTATCACAATCTTCATCTCCATCTTTGTCACCATTTTCATCATCTTTATCTTCATCTTTATCATCATGTTCAATCATCATCTTCATCATGTTCATCATCATCTTCATCACCATCTTCATCTTTGTCACCATTTTCATCACCATTTTATCACTATCTTCATCATCATCTTCATCATCATCTTTGTCACCATTTTCATCACCATTTTATCACTATCTTCATCTCCATCTTTGTCACCATTTTCATCATCTTTATCTTCATCTTCGTCATCATGTTCAATCATCATCTTCATCATGTTCATCATCATCTTCATCACCATCTTCATCATCTTTGTCACCATTTTCATCACCATTTTATCACTATCTTCATCACCATCTTCATCACCATCTTCATCATCATCTTTGTCACCATTTTCATCTCCATCTTCATCATCATATTCTATCATCATCATGCTCATGCTCATATCCACTTTTCCTCACTCTGTGAGGTCAGACATTATTATTTCCTTGTTAGCCTTTCTCCATGCTGTACAGAACAGACTTTGATACCCATCTGGATTGGACCAGAGATTATATTCACCTCTGCAAGTGTCTTTGCCAGTGGAGTGGGAAAACATTTCTGTGTATTTGTCGTGAGATAATGAAATTGATTGTAATATTTAACTTTAAGTCCTGACTCCAGTCATTGGTATTCTTCCAAATGTGTGGGTGAGTACCAAAGCATTGGTTAAATGGAAAGTCATGCATGTTTATCCAGCACAGTTTGAAGAGGGAGTAGCCATGCTTTAAATATCATATTCCTTTTTTTTTTCTCCAAACAGACATGAATAATAGAAAGACAGAGAGAGATGGTGAAACCCAATCCACAGACTGTTAAGAAATATTGTTTATATGTCGGTTAGTATTACATAATGATGGGCTATTTTCAGGGTGGTACAAGGAATTATGCGAGCTGTGTTTTTAATGCTGTCATGCTTCCTTCTATTCCATTTGTTGCTATGACAACATGCCATCCCAAGAAAGGTGAGTTGCTGTCTGTTCAGATTCAGGTATACCAGGGAGATAGACAGCGACAGAGGTGGGAAAAAACCGTGTATCAGTTTTCAGTGAAGTCCCTGAGACAGCCAAGTATGGCATCTTATAACCCAAGCTATTTGTTGAAGGTCAATGACAGGCAGAATCCATTTGCGCGGAGCAGGACCAAATGTAGTACAAAAAACAAAACAAACAAAACTCAATTCTCACAGAATTGACGTTGTGAGTAAAGATATATTTTCTTGTATTTCTGTTTCTGGATATTGATGTGTATGTGTTGTGTGTGAGTATGTGTATGTGCCTGGCTGTGTTTGTTTTTGATTTGTCACGATTATCATTTTCTAAATGTAGAAATTACTTGACAGTAAAATTTGATGCTCTGTTTGTGTATTTTGTGATCTGTGCTGTTGTTAGTTATCCTTTCAACCTCCCACCCTTTCTGTTTCCGTGCATCCCCAAAATAATCATTAAAAAAAAAAAAATCGAAATTCCATTACGACTTTGGCTCTGATTTGAGTGCAATCTGCAATATTTGCAGTTTCACGGTGCACTCTCTCCCACTCTTTCTCTCATGTCTTTCCCCCCTGTGTGATGAAGGCATAGAGACAGACAGCCATGTTTGCCCAGCTATCAATTACAGCTGCCTGGATACCGGGGCATCGATTGTGCAAGACGATTTTGGGGACCGTGTCGGCACGGTCATTCGTATGCTCTTTAAACTGGAGGGCTGGGGGAAGATGACTCTGTGGATCACCGATGGGTGGGTGTGACCAGGACATGGGTGCACCTGTGAGTGAGAGCCATCTCCTGTTTTGGGGGAGGTTGATTGGAAGTTTCGATGACATGCCAGGAGCGCTTTGAAGAGCGAGAGAGAGTGATAGAAAGTGTGGAAAGGAGGGAGTTGTAGCTGTGAAATAATTTACTGGTGCTCTGCCGTGGCAGGATCGAAAGCAGGTCGTGGAAATGAATGAATGTAGAATCCACCACAATTGTCATTGTTATTCTCGTTATAGTCTTTGTATATCCGTAAAGTCATCATCACCATCACCACCAAGACTATTTCTGGGGGAAATATTTTGCCACCGTTATTACTGGCCGTATAGTAGAAAATGCCATCACCATTGCCATTAATATCATTAAATCTTGGGCATCATCATCATCAACATCATCGCTATCATCAACATAATTACCATCATCATCATCATCATGATCATCATCATCTCCATCATCGTCATCATCATTATCATCATCACCACCATCACCATCCTCCTCCTCCTCCTCATCATCATCATCACCATCATCACCATCTCCATCATCATCATCATCATTATCATCATCACCACCATCACCATCCTCCTCCTCCTCCTCCTCCTCTTCCTCCTCCTCCTCCTCCTCCTCATCATCATCACCATCATCACCATCATCATCATCATCATCATCATCATCAAAATCACTATAATGTGCTATTCCCATATTCTGCAAATCTTTCAGACCTAGTAAAATGCCTTGAGTATCAAAAAGTGTACAAATGTTGAAGACATTTGTGGGGAATGAGACGAAAAGTAGTTCACTTGTAAGAGTCTCCAGGAAGTTGAGGATGCCGTCATCTGTGAAATCAACGCTACAGGCATGACTGACAAAGATACAACATATTCTAGGTCTAGCATGTAATCGGAACACTGGTGCATGTAATGCATCAAGAAATGTGGATTTGATGTGCAGCACTGGAATTTCATCGAATCAGTTGGTAAGCAGCATGTAGCGATATAACAAATAGGTGAAAGAGAAGAGAGAGAGAGAGATAGAAAGAGATAGAGGAAAGGAGCAGATGAGGTAGAAAAAGAGAAAATAAAGGAAAAAAGAGAACAGAGAAAGCATAGAGAAAAAAGAGCAGAGAAAGAAACAGATACAGAGGAAGAAGCTGATACAGTGACAGAAAGATGAGAGAAAAAGAGCAGACAGGGAAAGAGAAAATGAATGAGAGGATTGAGCAACAAAAGAAGGGGGTGGGGCATAGATATCAAGGAGAGAGGGCAACAGAGGTGGGTCTTTGGGTCAGTGTGCAGCAGCATTAAAGACTGTTGCAAGTATGCCAGGTGGAAGAGATTATTAAAATGCACTCTATAAAGAGATCTCCCGGGTCGATGAAATTACTGGCAATTTAATCATCGTCGGGCGCCTTCTTCAGTTGCTATTGCTTGCTCCTGATTCCATCTGAACTGGTGTCACTCATTTCCTTTCACCCATCTTATCGATTGGTCATCTGGATAGCAGCACGTCTTCCTCCTCCCATGCTCTCCCTCTACTCCTGTGTCTGCTCCTCACTTTGTTGAAGGATGCATTCCCATGGAATGCATTACAATTGCCGTTTTGTTTTGCGAGGCATTTATGGGTTGTACACTAATCCCCTGTTCAGACACAAAACATTGAAACACCAAAACTCGGTAAAGAAATGTTGCATAAAATAGCAATCGTATAGACTACTGACCGTTCAGACTCATAGAACTTGACCAATCAGAAAAAAAAAAATCGTAGAGATGCACTGTTTTCCACGGTTACAGCTCGTTATTCCGAAGGTTCGTTATTCCGAAGGCTCTTTGTTCCTAAGATTCGTTGTTCCAGAGGTTCATTGTTCCGAATTTCATTTTCGGATTAACCAATCTTCGGAATAACAACCCTTCGGAATAACGCCACAAATTTTCGGATTAACGAACCCTTTTTCATTTTCGGATTAATGAACCTCTAGGTATAGGGAATTTGCGTGTTTCGGATTAACGACCCTTCGGAATAACGAACCTTTGGAATAGCGAACCTTCGGAATAACGAACAGCACCCGTTTTCCACTGCACATGTTGTTACGGTCGCTACTAGCCCCTGACTGGCCCTAATCCTTGCACTGCATGCAATTTGACTTTCGACGAGTAGGTCAAGTGACAGGTAAGGTGCATGCACCCATGTTGAGCCCCGCCCAGTTATACAATTCTATGATCGCCATATGTTGAGACACCCATGGGAAGGCGATTCATAATTGAGTTTTTGTTCAAACCAATGTTTGTGACCCTCATTTTGTTATATGACATTTCTCATATGACATTTCATTAGTCAGCATTCAGACACATAAATCCGTCATATGGCTATCTTGTTTTGGTACAGCTATACCATTGTTTTGTTTTTGTTTGTTTTTGCCTGAACACCCTGTAAAACAACATTGCTTCAGCGTCGAAGTGTGATTCCGTGGTAAACAGATTTGTAGTCTTAACAGTGTCCATTGTCCAAAGTTCATTATCCCTATGTACCTAGATACAATCATCTCTAACCATCTCATTCAAGATGCATGGCCATTCAAAATAATAAAAAAAAAAATCAAATGGGATAACATCATATAGCAGTGTACCCTCCATCTTGCTAATGCTCTGTAGACTTCCCAGAAAGCCTAGACTATTATATGAGAAACTTAAGCGCCGTGACAGTGCTCTATGTCCAACTTCACAAAATAATTAAAAAGAAGATGACTACAAAATCATTTTAAGGTGCAATGGAAAGTATTCATGTATTTGTGCAGATTGGTGCCATCGGACGAGAGAGGGAGGAATGCTGTTGAAAAGCGATACGTGCTGTACAGTGAGTACGTGTTGCTCAGTAGAATGTGTGACATGTGCAGCAGATGTAGCAACTTTGTAGCAACTGGTGTCTTCTGCCGACTCTTTACAAAGACAACTAGCTGGAGACACCCACCCCAAAGAGCATATTAACAGAGCGACGACGCTACATCTGGTGTTAACATCACCCCAATTCCCGCATGTTGCCGTCACCTTCGTCGCATGTCATGTGAGGGGGCTTCCCACGATGCACTTGACACTCAACAGGATGTCTTTCGCGCATCAGGCAGCCAGACCGTAGTCATCATCCAGTGTAAGCCTGGCGATTAAAGTGCCAACTCAGCAGAGGAGACTGTGCCAGGGCAGCTGAACTTTTGTTCAACTTCTTTGCAAAGAGTGTATATAAAACACCTCCAGAAGGGTTGGTTGTCAACATCTTGGAATAGCCTGTTGTATTAAAACAAATCATTTCAATTGATTTGCTTAATATGCGAGGAACAATTTCACAGTGAAGTATCATTTCACATGATGGTGAAATAGCCTCCTATATGCCGCCTCCCTAAATGGAAAGTTGTGGCTAATATATCAAGGAGCAGATTATCATGGCTACCGTGCAGAGTAGAATCTCTATTGACAATAAATTTGCTTTACTGGGGAAATGTTTCTTCATTTTGAAGACCATCTAATTAGCTCAGCTTGGATGATCATCATAGTCAACATTGCTATAATTTTTGATGGCTTGAACTGTGGACCTGGCAACCATCAGGCAGGGTTTTATTAGATATTCATGCGCACGAAGCTCGGACTACTGTATATTGGTTGAAAAACAGGACCTGCCCTGCGGTGAATGTCAAACTGTCCAAAGAGTTACAGTGCTCTCCGAACTGTGAAGACACAAACAAAGATTGCCTGGGATTGAGTGAAGGATATGGGCTCAAATGCATTCAGCAGTAGTTCACTGGGTTTGGGAAAAAGTGATTGCTATTTGGCTGATTATATTATGTCTCTGATGTGACTCGAACAATTTGACATATTACACGAAGTGTATGTCTCCGATATGACTGAAACGATATATGACATGTAATTGTAATCAAGGCGCTAGGTTATAAGTTTGTAAGGCAGGTCTGTTATGCATATGTAGCTTTTGCTACATTACAGCTGACCTGTCAAATTAGTAAGTTCTTTTAAAGGGAGGGACATCATCATCATCATCACCATCCTAAAGATTTATAATGTTTATTATCATTTTGTGGATTTTGATTTGATTTGATTTCAATGCACTTGCAAGCCACCTGTATTTGGAAGACATGATTTGAAAGGAGCAATATGCAATCATACATACATTGACTGTCGAAGCAGCTGAAAACCATGCAGGATCTCTAGCAAATGCTTAATCTAGATGGTGGCCTCTTTGAAATGGATTTAAAGATCAATATTCACACGGGCAAGATGCATCTAGTTTCCGATGTAATGGGGTGTGTGCAGCCGTAATTTGTTATTCCTCTGCAAGATTCTCGCGTGTGTGAAGCAAACTATGTTAGCTTGAGATTGATTGAGTCGTTATCTGCGTTATCTGCGTGTGAAGGAATTTATACCCCCTCAACCACCCCTGCCACGCAATTTGTGCAGTGTTACAATACTTTGGGGCACTGCAGTAGCTCGGCATGACCTTTAACTATGCGACTACGGAGGGAGAGTCAGAGCTGCCTTGCTTCTCAGCTTTCCGGGAGACCAGCTGAGTGAAGAAAACAGAATTGTGTTTTGTCTCGTGGCCCGTGGCCATTCACGCCAGCTCAGCTCACGCTCTTCGCAAGCAGTGCAGTGTTTCACCCCTCTTCTTGTCTGGCTTGTTGCCACTGCGACTGAGTGGGTTTTTCAAACCGAAACGAATCTCCGCACCGCACGTCGTCGAAAACAAGTGCCAATTTCTCTGCTCTCTTATTTTGTTTAAAAAGGAGCCCTACACGGGGTTCGGCAATTGAATCAGCAGAGATAGACGACGGCACGAAGATCTTTCTCAGTGAAGAGGAGGTGATTAAAGTTTGTTGATGAATTTCTTGGCGTGAATATGCTCCTCAATCGATCTCGACTAATGCATCTGATGGTATATCGTTGATAGGAGTCTGAATTTTTGTCTGCAGTCTGAACATAGCAATAGATTGAGAATGAAGCAGGAATGTTTCTTGATGTGATGTACTAACCAGATGCCCTTGAGCTTTCATTAAGCCCCCATGGGGTTAACCCATGACGCATCCAATTCCCATGCAGAGAGTTGAAAAATTTCCTTTTTCATGTGGATATAAAGTAAGAAATTTTGGAGTCTATTACATCAATAGTGATGAGTCATCTTACTTCTCCTTTTATGCCTTAAGACGGAATCACATGCAATTTCTTCTGATTGCGCGTTGGAATTGTGACTATGTTCAAAAATACTTTCTTGACATTAATGATGTTCTTTACTATTTTCTATCATGCAATATTGAGAATTTTTTTTTGTTGTCTATTAAACTTATAAGGCATTTTATATGCAGACAGTTTTAAAAATTCCCCAAAAGTGAGCTATTGTGCATTTGATGTGGTAATGATTAAGATAAAATCTCTGTTGGAATGCTGAATAAATCTCTATGAATTTTACTTGTGCCACCATGAATTATAGTAAAATAGCCATTAATTTGATAATTGCAATCCTTCTATCATTGTCATAATTGTTGCTGTTATTGTTATTCCTATTGTCATTATTGCGAGACATTAAAAATCCCTTTCAAAGTACCACTCATTTGAGTGTTAGCAAAGCATGGATAAATAGATAAACAAATTGATGTATTTAAAGGACAAGTCCACCTTTATAGACGTGCCTGTTGAGTGAATGCAGCAATATTACTAGAACACATCAGTGAGAGTTTGAGAAAAATCGGACAATCCGTTCAAAAGTTATGAATTTTTGAAGTTTCTGCTCAGTCACGGCTGGATGAAAAGACTACTATAGCTTGTGATGTCAAATGAGTACAACGATATGAAAAAGAATAAAGAAAATTCAACATATGATGCATCATGCGTTACCCCGGGGTACCGTAGTACCCCGGGTAACCGCGTTGTGTAGCGCCACCTCACGTCCACTCGAGGGCAGCCAGAGAAAAATGCATGCACTGTGTGTGCGTGTACATACATAGTCATTCCCATGCCACTGCATGTTATACTATGTGTGCATGGAAGCTGCGATACCACTAGCTTGTGCTTTAGTGCAGTGCAGTGCGGTGGCTATCGCGCGCTAGCTCCAGCACCAAAATAATTTCCTCTTTTTGGCACCCAGGGTACACCCTTTTAAAAAAAAAAGAATAATTCAACAAAATGGCTGATTTTTGTTTGGTACCCCGGGATACCATTTATGTCATCATATTTCCATTTTTCTCGCATAACAAAAGAACACTTGACTTCTCTTTTTCAGAAGGCAGGGGAATAATATTACCCTTACTATACATCAGTATCAAGTTGAAGAAATGTGCACTTTATTCAAAAAGTAATGTTTTGTGAAATTCTCTTTTTATTTTCCTTATATCGTTGTACGCATGTGACATCATACACTGTAGTAGTCTTCTCATCCAGCAGTGACTACGCAGATACTTAAAAAAGTCATAACTTTTGAATGGATTGTCCGATTTTCCTCAAACTTTCAATGATGTGTTCTATTAATATTGCTGCATTCTCTCAATCCTTATGTATATGAAGGTGGACTTGTCCTTAAAGGGATGGTACAGTATTGGTGGAGATGAGAATTGGGCTTTTAACTTTTTGCGAGATACCAAGAAAACACTTATGAAATAATACAGAGCATACCATTTTACGAGGAATCCAATGTTTATTTGATGAAAATCGTGTTTGGGATGACTGAAACATTCAAAAACAAAGTAAAATAAAGCGATCGTAATAAAGTGTGGGTCCCACACTTTATTAGAATCGCTCCTTTTTGGATATGTCAGCCATTTCAAAACCAATTTTCATCAAATAAACGTTGAATTCCTCATAGAAGTACATGCTCTTTCATATTTCATAAGAGGTTTCTCATTATCTCACCAAAAAATGTTAGAAACCTGAAATTAGGTCTCAACCAAAACTGTACGATCCCTTTAAAGGACACCATGCCACTTGGCATAGGAGCCAGGCAGGCTATGCATATTTCTGCATTGGAGGCCATGCTGTAATTCAGACCAGAATGAATCATCTGAAAATACTGTAACACTGTGACAGACATTTGCTTTGAGCATTGAAAAACTACTGAAAATGAAAAACACTACGGCTTTTTCGTCTCAAAATTACACCATCGCATGAGAGTGGTCCTGGGATAGCTGTGAGAATTATTTTACCCATCCCAAATTTTTCAAACCTACAAAGCAAATATTACCTCTGAATACTGTATACGCCATACATTTCGCGAGTCTGAAATTTTGCGAATCGGGAATTCCCAACAATTTTGCGAGTGGTTAAATTCGCAATTGTGGAGTCCTGTACTGGAACGGACAAGAGTACACGCCTATGTTACCTTCACATCGGGACCAGAGTCAATATTTTCGTGTGTCTTTAATTTCGCAAATAGCACCTGACTCGCGAAATTCGTGAAAATAAAAACCCCGCGAAATATTCTGCGTATGCATTACCCAGATAGCAACTTAGCTAACACTTGTGGTGTTGTCTGTTTAAGGGGGAAGTATAAGGGGGAAGTATAAGGCCTACATCTCAAAAGAACATGCATGCACTTACAGGTTTCTCCATTTGCACAGGGGTGAATCAGGAAGGCCCTCGGATTGGCTTTGATTGCTTCAGCTTGGGCAAACATTCTCTTTGGCGATGATATTCTGCAATTGTACACCACCCCCGTCTTCATTATATTCTATAACCTTCTGCTTTTACAGACAGCAGAGATATCATTGTGCTTCTTGCTTGAAATGGTCCTGCTTTATAACAATCCTTACAGAAATTATAGTCATTTAAAGGGAAATTCCATCTTGATATTATGCTGCTTTAAAGGGTGTGTACATTTCTGGTCGAGGTGAGGATTTAGCTTTTAACATTTTGCGAGATATTCAGAAACCACTCTATGAGATGTCAAAGAGCATGCAGTTCTAAGGGGTATCAAAAGTTTATTCAGTGAAAATCGGTTTTGAAATGGCTGAGATATCCAAAAACAAGGTGAAACAAAGAGATCCTAATAAAGTTGTGGCATGTCGCCTTTTATTATTAGCACTTTTTGGGATATCTCAGCCATTTGAAAACCAATTTTCATCAAATAAACATTGAATCCTTCTTAAAATTACATGCTCTTTCATATTTCATAAGAGGCTTTTCATTATCTCACTTAGGAATGTTCAAAACATGAATCCCCACCTCAACCAGTACTGTACAGTCCCTTTGAGTACAAAAACAGAAAAATCAAGAAAGTGAAACAATGAAAATCTATCCAAAATCAGACACACAAACAAATTTATTTTAGAGAGTAAGACAAATTGGCAACTCTGTGTGGTGTATGTGATGAGCAGCTCTCCTTTGGTTTTGTACACAAAATTTCGCTGATTCATTTAAAATCTCAAATATTTGGGTACAGCGAGAACTTATCCCCTGAGGAGGACGTGCAAAAATGGATTACTCTTGTTGTTTGCCAAGAATATGTCTGAACAGGTTCTTTCTGGAAAAAAAAAGAAAGAAAACTGCTGACATTTTGTGTACAAACTGAATTAAGAGAGCTTCTCAACACATATGTCACATAGAGTTGCCAATTTATTGCACTCTCTTAGCAATCAGTTTGTAACTGCTGTTGTTTAAAGGCTCTTCATTTTCTTGGTATGTCAAATTTATTTTCTCAATTTTCACCAATATACTTCTCTGATTTTCTGTTTTCATACAAATCAGCATAATATTAGGATGGACATTCCTTTTAAAGGCAACGGGTAAAAGTAAGATGAACTGGCTGAAGAAGAGATTTTTCTGTGAGTTGATTCAATTTTAATAGATATTTTGTGTTAGCAATTTTCCCATCTTTAGAATTATTCAGGCATACAGCATTTCACAGGGAATTTATCCTGCTTGCGTTATTCTCCAGTGAGGTCGGTACTTCTTTGCAATCCCAAATTGCGAAGTCAGCTCGTTCAACTTTGCAATTCCCATATTCGTGCATGGCAACCTGTTCTAGTTGATAAACTTTGCAAGGCTATCTGAACAGGACTATGTTGTGTTTGCTGAGGGTCTATAATGTAACATGGAAGGAAATGCATATATGAAACCTGAAAAAGTGTGATAAGTAGTCATGTAAATAGCATAGAAAATGTAATATTGCTCTAGTCTAGCTAGAATGGAGCTACACTTTACAGTCAGTAGTGGCTTGACTGCTGGAGCTATGTAAACATCAGAGCCATCAGAGCAAAAATTGCATAATTCCTTCATCAGTGTTTAGCTCAGTGAGGATTACCAAGTCCAAATGCTCGTTGACATTTTGGGCAGTGCAGGTTGCGTGAAATAACGACCGGGGCTAAGCGGAATGGGTGAGGGCGAATTAGTGGTCGTTTGGGGCTGTTGCGGGGGCTGGGGGGCTGACACTGAAATCAGTCACGACCTGCCTTCCTGCCCCACCCTGTCTGTCTGTCTGTCTGTCTGTCTGTCTGTCTGTCTGTCTGTCTGTCTGTCTGTCTGTCTGTCTGTCTGTCTGTCTGTCTGTCTGTCTGTCTGTCTGTCTGTCTGTCTGTCTGTCTGTCTGTCTGTCTGTCTGTCTGTCTGTCTGTCCGTCCGTCCGTCCGTCCGTCCGTCCGTCCGTCCGTCCGTCCGTCCGTCCGTCCGTCCGTCCGTCCGTCCGTCTGTCTGTCTGTCTGTGCAAACAACACGAGAGGAACATGATGTGACATGAGAGGGAGAGATGAGAGAGAGAGAGAGGGACAGGCCCGGATCATGTGCACACCCACGCGCCATGTGACATGGTCTGAGCCAGGAAGTAGAGCGTGTGGTGGAAATTATACTTTGTAATTCATGCATGACGATGCTGCTTGATATATGCCTGCTGCTTGGATACAGTGGGCAAAAGTCACACATGCACACACATATAGATATGCATATATATATATATATGTATACATATATAATATATATGTACATGTACACTCTATTATGTATTTAAGCAATGAATAAATGATGATTAGAATTAGAGTACATTTTGAAAGTTCTCCTGTTTCATGGTAGAACACCAGGGCCCCGTTTTATCAAAAGATACAATCTATTTTTAATTTCCTTACCACACAGGCTGCAATAGACTTAAAGTTAAAATCAACTATATAATCAATGTTAACTCTTCATAGAACAGGGGCCAGATGTCCTCTACCTTGATTTAAGATGGAATTACATAAACTTGAAACTGGCTGTTACAGCATGGTATAGCACTTGACATGGTGCTCAACCATGCTGTAAGATGGAATGTGTGTACAAAATGGAAAGTTTTATTTGCCAGGTTCACATTATCCATTATCCCAGTTTTGCTCCATTCTGCAAGTTTACAGCCATCTTCAAATGCAATGTCAATTTGTCTAAAGCCATGCTAAAAAGCATCAATTTGCTACTTCCCTGCATCATTGGGGGTTACCATAGCAAGAAAACTCTTGACGCTGAGGGCTGTGATAACTAACGACGTTAAGGTGTTATCTGTGCCTCATATTCATTCCATCTTCCTCCCCCTTTCGAATCATTTCCTCCGTCTTTCATTTACCCATACCTTCATCCCGTATTGTGATCAATCATCTTTGTAGTATTTATAAAGTGGGTGTATGGAAGGAAAGACAACCAAGTGCTGTATTTTTTTTTTATGACATACCTGAGAACACAACGTCATACCCCCAAATGAAATTATCAGCTCTGAGAGACTGCAAGCAACCGATCCCAGCCCCCACAAATACTATACATGCTTAATCAAAAGCACTAGCAACACATTTCCCTCCTATTGAATGAATTACACTTACTCAGTGAAAGGATTTTTTTTGCCTCCTCCCTCCCCCCCCCCCCCCCGCCAAAAAAAAAAAAAAAAAAATGCATGTCCTTGATGATCCTGTAGAAATAAAATAAAAAGGAATGATGAATTACATAAAAGGTGTTGTTTAATTCAGGGCTGTTAAATGAATTACATGTTCTGCTTTAAAATTTGTTCCAGTGGCCTGGCTACCAAAGTAGTGCATTTTAAGTGCTGATTGCATAGAAGCCAACTTTCAGGTTTAAGTGTATGGTAGCTAAGAGCCTCTAACTCTTTTCTCCCTACTGTAGTATGCTATTTTGGCTTGCAGTAATTTCACTTCATCCAGTTTGGCCAGCCTAAATCATGACGAAATATTCATCTCTTCTGAGTATTCATATACTGTATATACCAAATATTTTGCAAGGTTTTTTTCACGAATTTCGCAAGTCGGGTGCTATTCGCATATATCTAAAGATGCTCAAAGATATTGACTGTGATCCTGACATGAATGTGATGTGCACTCATACATTTCTCCATTCAGTCCTGTGCTCCACGATTGCAAATATAACCACTTGTAAAATCGTCGGGAAGTCCCAAATTCGCGAAAAAAAAAAATTGTACTCGCTATATGTATGGCATATACAGGCATAGTCCTATTCCTGTGAGCACACTAAATGAAAATGCAGTTATTGCTCCTTCCACTGGTGCAGGGGAAGAATTAAAGAGATGGGGGAAAACCAGGATGTCATGCAATTTATTAGCCAGGAAGATTTAATCATGCTGCAGCACCAGGCCTATGAAATATGTGCAACGTTTGCCAGATACACTGCTGCTCGTGTTACCAGACCTTTCTCCTGTCTGTTGAAGAGAGAACATGAAGAGTCTATTGATGCCAGCAATGTACTGTTGCTCGTGTAAAACTTGCAATGTCTAAGTCATGGCCGTGTCATATTTCCTCTGGATTTATATGCTTTCTGTGTTTGTATGTGTGTGTGTGTTTGTTTTGCTGCATTCTTTTTTCCTTTTTGTTGGTAGCTACGTGTAAGTCATGTGTAAGCTGTAAGTATTTCGGGTCATGCACCGATTGATTTTTTTCCCCTTTTTTTGATCAAACATTGCTGATTGTATATTGTGTGTATACATTCAAGATGAATGTTTTTGTCTTGTGAAATTATGGAAATCAAATAAAGATTTTTGAAAAACAAAAAAACAAAAATAAAGAGAGATACCTTCATTAGATTTGAACATGTGTGTACAGTAGGGAGCTACATGTATTTCACACTGAGTGGGATGGAGAATGATGAATTCATGTTTAAAGGCATAATTTATCATTTGCAGATGAAACAAAATCCTAACATTAATGCTTTAAAATAGTTTCCAAAATGAGAGTTAGGGATAGAAACAACCACTGTAAAAATTTGAATTCGTATAATCGATGTTAAGTATTGTTAAATACACAAAATGTGAACAATAGATATAGTAAATGTTTCCAGACTAAACTGTCTACAGTTATTGTTTATGGAGAAAAATACTGATATCTCCTTATATTTAAGGCTTTATTGCAAAAATTTCACATGATAGGATGTTCTGTTATACAACAGACCTACACATATGCATCAAATGTGATATCTTGAAAATTTTTAAATCACTGCTCCCAAAGGTAAATGGACCTTTAACCTGCTGAAGAGTAGTTCTGAGTATACATGGGCAGGTGTCTATGGAACATCTATAGCAAAATTAGCTTGTTCTCAACAGATTAATGTGCTTTGTTCACAGGCCCTGGAGTGCTTCCTTCCACAATGGTACAGACTTCTGGAAACTAGCTGTCAATGAAAAGAACATACTTCATCCACCGAATCCATATTATGTTACCGTTACCGTCCTGTTTGTGTGAGGCACATTGATACATCTGAGTGGGCTTAAACGGTTAAGAAATTGAACCATCTCAGGTTATCCAATGATAGTGATGACTAGAAACTGTCAATAAATTGAAATTACTAATCCCCCAAAGTCCCAATTGTGCTAACATGACCTTCTGGTTGGTCTGAGAAACATTTATACACGTCAGTGGGCTTAAAGGGTTAAGAAAATGGAACATTATAAATACATACTGTATACGCTGTTATTTTCGCAAGGGTTTTATTTTCGCGAATTTCGCGAATTGCAGTGGGATCGCGAATTTAACAACACGCGAAATTGTCTCCATGCGCGTTGTTAATAGAGCATTAACGTAAGTGTCGGCATCGATTCGCGAAAACAACATCTCGCGAAAATGTCTATGACCTCGTCATTCGCGAAAATATCTGTACATGAAAATAACGGCGTATACAGTAATTCAATCAGTGATGTGTGTGAGCCAGAATACTGTATCACCATATATTTCGCAAGTGTAAATTTTTGCGAATCGGGAATTCCCAACGATTTCACAAGTGGTTAAATTCGCGATCGTGGAAGCCTGTACTGAACGGAGAAGTGTACACGCGTACGTCACATTCACCTCAGGATCAGAGTCAATATTTTCGCGTGTCTTTAATTTCACGAATAGCACCTGACTCGCGAAATTCGTGAAAATAAAAACCTTGCAAAATATTCGGCGTATGCAGTAGTTGATTTGTGTGTGTGTGTATGTGTGTGTGCGTGTGTGTCACTAAATCGACTGTGGTGGGAATCTAGCCTTGACAGAGATTTTGTGATACATACAGATTGCATTGTCTGTTTGCCTGACATGTTTTACCTTTGCTGTTCTGGAGCACTTCTTTCCACAATGGTACAGACTTCTGGAAACTAGCTGTCAATGAAAAGAACATACTTCATCCACATCTGCTTGTTTGGATTGCATTATTTGCCAATTGGTACAATAATGTTCTGAGACTCGCTGTCAGCAAACAAGGGTTATATAATGCATTTAGTCCCTCATACAAATTGCTATCACCTTGGCCATCTGAAGGGACTACCCGGTTGTTATGACGTAGATGGTCATCTAACATGAGAGAGGTCAATTTCATAGGGGATCGAGCTGATGCTAATGAAATAGCTCCAAGGGCAAATTACGACTTGTAGTGCGTGGGCAATAAAGGGTCAATTTACTTACCCACTGCCGAAGTTTTGTTTTAGCTGAGGGCAATGACTCATCTAGTGATTGAATTTATTGAAGTACACTGTAGCTTTGCATTCATTAGCTGTCCCTTACTTGAGAATTTGATACATGTGTTTATTACATATGTGTTGTATGTGCACCCTTAACCCATTTAGGATGAGTCCCGGGTATACTCGGGCAGGTGCCTATGGGAAATGCGTGTTGTGGCAAAATCAATCTGTCCTCAATGGGTTAAAGTGTTACTGCAACTTTAATCTCATTGCACTGTTACCCTGTTCAAGACTATTTATTAAGAAGTTTAGCAGTATGAATTTTCCCAAACATTCCCTACAGAGGGCAACCTTGCATTGGTGAAAATATTTTCCAAATATCGTCAGGTGCTGTAAAACGGGGAATGTTTGCTTGCATTTTAATTTCTCAAATTTTTGTGAGAGCCAAGATTTGCGAAATTAAAATGCAACGCGAAAGTTCTTGTCTACAATACTTGCATTGAATGCCAGTTGTAATCCAAGAAAATTTCATATTGCGAAAAGGCCGTCAGCTCCAATTTACAAAAATTTTATATCTCGAATATATTTTGTTTTACAGTATGCTACACATTCACCTGCTTGTAGAGCAATTTGATGAAGGTTGTGTAGGAGACGGTCATCATCAAACCCCTTCTGGAGAGAAGTTCCTGGTAGTCACCAACTGACCCGATTTCAACTTGAACTCATATGATATTGATTACATTTAGCCACAGCGCCACAATAGTCATCTTCACAAGTTCAGTCAGGGACAAGGTTTGGCCTACACAACCAACACATGCAAAGTGGTAGCAATGCCTGTCCCGTCTCATGCAAAGTCAGTTCAATCTGTTATCACGCTCTGCAAAAGGAAAACAGAATCGCGACTCCAGGCGGCAACAGTGAGTTTGTGCGGAAGCAGCGCGAAGTATCTGATTGCCTAACACCACAGTCTAAGGCATTGTACAAACACGAGGAGTTTCTTGCGCGTCCCACTTCCACAGGTGGTTTTCCCCCCTTGCCGTCCGCGTAACGTGATCTAATCTACAATTCCACAATGTTATTGGTGGTCTTCTGGATGCCAGCCCAGTATTCCCCAATTTGCATTTATCCAATATTACTCACAGATGGATGATGTGAATGTTGTATAAGTTTTCATATTCACGCTGTGCCATAAACCAGTTTACTCTTTTTCAAGAACCTTATACCTGTCTTTTTTTCTTCCTATTTTGCTCCATTGTTTGCTTTGCAAAGGGTCTGTTGTCTAGTATGTCCAAGGGAATATAAACTGGGAGTATTGGTTTTTATGGAATTTCAGGCTGGTGGTTAGAGTAGCTCACATTCATTATGAAATATAGATTGTGGTCTTGATGTGATTTTTCACTCTTTTCTATGGGTAGCCGTAAAAGGGCAGCCATAATGTAGTGGAATGTAGTGTATTTATACCATGCATATCAAAAGATTATGTTTGAGTTTTATTGTTTCTAGGCAGTCTTATTGTTTGTAGGCAAAGGTTTATAAAGTAAAAAGAAAATTGTCACATCATTTGCCCAGAAGGCCAAAAAAGCTGTATACCTTGTTGGTGAAAGTGTGTCAGAATGATGACTGCCTAGAAAAACAGAGAGGGATGTAGGTTACCTAATGAAATGATGCAGCAATAACGGAGTGAGACACTCCAGGACATTTTGGGGGTATAATGCACTCAAGATCTTCTTGTTGTAGTCGTGCTGTCAGACATGCTTGTGAGGTGATGTAACTTACTGAGTTGGGGAATTGCGATTTCTCTGTTTGATTTGATTTGATTTGTTTGTTTGTTTGTTTGTTTAGAGCTTGAGGAGGTCGAGGTTGCTAATATCTATTATGACATTCCTTTGAAATGTGTTGTTTGTCTTTTTTCATCCTCTTTTCTTGCTACTTTTTTCTTTTCATATAAGTCTCATGTAATCTGTAAATATCAGTTAACAAAAGTAATTTCATTGGTGTTGTTTTTTATGTCATTTAGAAATTTGTATATGAACATCATTTGTCTCTTTATTAAAGAGATCTGCTATTTTGTGATGCTCTCTATTGTCTTATTTTGAATGCATTGGATCAATAAGGCATGATATTAAAAAAAAAATCAACTTGAGGAACTTGGAGAGACAGAGCATATCCCTTTGGGCTACATTTAACCAGGGAGGTGACCTGATTTAACCTTGCATGAGCAGCGCACCAGTAGCCAGCTTGGAATAAAGACAACATGTTTTAATTGGTGTGTTGAGTGTGGTGTATACATTTTTTTTTCTCTGATGTATGTGCAGTCAGCGTGTAACGTTACCACAACCTCCCGTCTGTTTGCTAAGCCCCAATTGATAGGTGATGAAAGATGTTCTGTTATCTGCCATATATCTTGTAATGATATTATGAAATGTCAAATTATATATCCCAGGCAATGCAAATGACAAAAAAAAAAAAAAAAAAAAGAGGACGTAGAGAATAGTCGATCTGTATGATGAGAAAAGGAAAACCATTACACCCATCCTTGTCCATACAATTGGGCAGAGTATATAGGATAATGAAATAGTGTTCTTGTTTCTACATTTGAACATCAAAAATCCATTTTTGTAAAGGCGTGTGAAAATAGGCTAAACGTAACGTGATTTTCAAGGGTGCATTTTAGATGCTGCTGAAATGATGTCACAGTCAGAATCCAAAAAGAAAAAAAAAAGATACATTAGTTACTTTGATGTCTTCTGAAGATGTATCGAGAGAGTCTTCACTGTGTCATATCTTCTGGAGAGAATGAACCATGGCAACCATAGACTGTTGGTGCCAGTTTGTAAATTTCTATTTTTTTTTTTTTGAGAAGAGTTAAAGGACAAGTTCACCTTCGTAAACATAAGGATTGAGAGAATGCAGCAATATTAGTAGAACACATCAGTAAAAGTTTGAGGGAAATTGGACAATTGATGCAAAAGTTATGAATTTTTAAAATTTTTGTGTTGGAACTGCTGGACGAGGATACTACTAAAGCTTGTGATGTCATATGTGTACAACAGTATAAAGAAAATGTAAAGAAAATTCAACATATTTTCACTTTTTTCGCATAATAAAAGAGCACTTGACTTGCCTCTTTCTAAAGGCAGGGGGAATAATATTACCCATAACATATGTCGGTAACGAGTCAAGGAAATGTGCACTTTTTTCAAAAGATGAAATTTTGTGAAATTCTCTTTATATTTTCCTTATATTGTTGTACGCATGTGACATCATACACTGCAGTAGTCTTCTCATCCAGCAGTTACTGCACAAAAACTTCAAAAATTCATAACTTTTGAACAGATTGTCCAATTTTCCTCAAATTTTCAATGATGTGTTCTACTAATGTTGCTACATTCTCTCAATCCTTATGTTTATGATGGTGAACTTGTCCTTTAAAAGACCGAAAATGATTTACTCCTCACAGTCAGAATTTTGATTTTCTGAGTGATGTGAGTGTTTCTCCTTAAATTGATGAAGCAGAATAACAAGGGCCAATCTGTCATTATTTTCTACAAGCAGTTTGAGTATGTGTGTATGTGTGTGTTTGGTGGGGGGGGGGGGTTCTGACTTGCGCTCACATACATGGAGCTGATGGACAACCCACTGGTGTATTCCAGGAGTTTCTTTATCACTTTAGTACCATCCATTTCTGATATTTCCCCATGTTTTCAAGGATGTGTTCATCCTGTGCAATTTGAGCCACCTTTAATTAGGTATTTTAGGGCCTTGGATCGTTATCCTCAGTGTTCACTTTCATATGAATATGAATTTCACCAACCATGCCTTGCTATGCACATGTAGCTTCTGCTTGCCCCCAAATTTGTTCAGCTTGCACATAATATACCCTTCAAAAAATTAACAACAACAACAACAACAACAACAACAACAACAACAACAACAACAACAACAACAACAACAACAACAACAACAACAACAACAACAACAACAACAACAACAACAACAACAACAACAACAACAACAACAACAACAACAACAACAACAACAACAACAACAACAGACAAGCAAATGAATGGTGATTAGATATCTTGTCACTACAAGGGTTGACAATAGGCAACATGTCATGCATAGATGAGGCATTACAAATCATGAATATGTCAATACTAATAGTTTAATGAGCTACAACTATAGCTCACAATTACCTTATGGAAATATGAGGCTTGTTTAAAGGTGATGGGTATATCCATTAATAGTGCATTTAGAAGTGAATTCCTTGCATACAGAAGCATCATACAGTTATCATATGAAGATGTGAAGACCCTTCGCCACAGATATGATAATGGAATAATACATTAATGTATAGTAATGATCATATTATTCAAATACTACTACTACTACTACTACTACTACTACTACTACTACTACTACTACTACTACTACTACTACTACTATTACTACTACTACTACTGCTACTAGTGCCACCACCACCACCACTGCTACTAATGCTACAACTACTACTACTCCAACTTCTACTACTACTACTTCTACTACTACTCCTGCTGCTGCTACAACAATAACATTAACAACAACAACAACAACAACAACAACAACAGCAATGACAACAACAACAACAGCTATGACTGCTGCTGGAGCTACTGATGATGGTAACAATAAAAAATAGTGATGTTGAAAATAATGATGAAGGAAGTTATCCTAATGAATTGATAATCAATTGATAATGATTGTTATGATATCTTTTAGTTTCTATATCATTATATTATATGACCTATATAGATACCAATGTGTGATTGGCCAAATTGCTGTCACGTGATCATGGTCACAAGGATGAGAAGCGTTATATTTCATAACATGACGTAAATTACGTACAACCATGGAATATAATAGCAACTACGCTAAACAAATGGCCTTATGTCTGGAGGGGTGACGTAATCAAAAACCAATTGTTATGATGCGCGTAACATACACAGAGACGCTTTGCACACACACACAAACACACACTTATGAATGCAATCGTGACCAGTGCAGTCGACCGACCATGTACCACTATACTAGTTAGTACAGCATGCAACGCGCTAGCGGTATGAGCATCACACAGACACACTACACGTACATGCTACACTGCAAGCGCGAATTACAAAATCGCAACAGATTTGTTTTTGTCAAACTGGTATGGCAGCTTTGATGAGCAGCTGCGCTTTGCTTGTTGTGAGAGAGAAAGAATTGTTGTCCTGAAAGCTGTAGAGCCTACTGCTCCAGTTAATGTTAGACAGTCGTGACAGGAAAGCCAAAGGATTTCCCATTACATTACCAGAGCCTGAACTGAGTAAGTTTTATACTACTTGTACTAGCGCAGGACCTGGACCAGGGCCAGGTCCGTAGTCTAAACAGCTCTTGTACCAGTGACCGCAGACAGAAGAGATTTGGCCCTACATAACCATTATCAGAAAGTTCACATTCTCATACATCACCACAAACAAATGTTATGTCAACAAACTTGCTTTACCCAGACCAAGGGCGGCAGTTGTATAGTCTTCTACAATTTTTACATCTTTCATTACAAAATCTAGCTCTAGAGCTTCTACCGCTACGAAACTAGGCCCTACTTACGATTGAATAATGACTGTTCTAGAAATTATGTAATAAACAGGCGATGAAGATACAATTGCAGCTGTCCTGCTCCACGGAAGAACGAATTTACCAGTACGTGAAAGCCATTGTAGTTAAATCTACGTAGGTTACTTGTGGCTCGATTGAATACCACTGCACTACGGCACTAGCGCACTGTTACGCGGTACGCACATTCATGAATATGACTGCGAAAAGGAGAAGTCGCTTTGCTTTAGGGCCTATACAGCAGTTTATTTCTTGTACTGTAGGTCATATAATATAACAGATATTGACTTTTTCCTTCGGTAGGAATATAACATTTCATTTCCCTTGGGAAGTTATATTTTTGTCTCGGAATACTATATTTTTCCTCAGCGCTATGTGCTTCGGAAAAATATAATAATCCTCGACAAAAATATAACTTCCCGCGAGGATCTCAAATGTTATACTGTATACGCTATATATTTCGCGTGGGTTTTATTTTCGCGAATTTCGCGAGTCGGGAGCTATTCGCGAAATTAACAACACGCGAAAATATTACCTTCCAAAATGAGTCCCTTGCCTTGATGATACAAACATTTCAGTACTAGTATACCATGTCACGGCTTACCGAACAGACCATACTGGCTAAGCTTGTTTACGTTCATATAGCACGTCCACGTCTAACTACTAGTATACACAGCCCAGTCGCTGTTGTAGCATTCGCACAGCACAGCGTATTAACAGCGTCTGGGTGTGGTCGGGCTAGTCCACGTCTACTTACGAATACTAAAGTGTTGAGTACTCGTACCCCTCGTACCACTCGTCAGAAATCTAGCGCGTTGGACTTAACATTTCAAAAATGTTGAATTCTAACTTACTAGTTCGCAGAGTTTGGTAAGTTTTTTTCATGCAGTGTATAACTAGTATCATTCTTATTTGCGAGTAAGTTGAAAATTCACACTTTCTTTGCCACTTCATATTTTCTCTGGTCCCCCAAACGCGAATTTAACCACTCGCGAAAATGTGTGACAGCAGCAATTCGCGAAAATTTATGTACGCGAAAATTATAGCGTATACAGTATTCCACCTCTGGTAAGTCAATATCTGTATAATGTAATATTTTATTATTGTTATTATTATTATTACTATTATATAATTTTTGTAATATTAGTGATATGCATTCTTTTTTTTTAGTCCAGTGTAGTCTCTTCTGCTCTTCTAGAGGGCTCTGCCATTCTCATTACCCAGACATTACCGTGGATACAATTATCCACGTGGGTTATAAGAAACAAAGTGGGTTGAAAATATTGTCCAAACATGTACACACACTGGGCAGGGTTCAAACTCAGTATCTTCTGTTTATGAATCTAGATCCCTATTCAATATGCTACAAAGCATCACTCGATAATTATGTGATTATCCCATGATAGAGATGGTTACCTTCAGGTGAAAATAAATAAAAGAGAAATTACTTTTGTAGCACTTTTTTAAAGATTTTGTCTTGGTATATCATACGTTACTGCTGAGATAACCATCAATATTTCAGCCTCTAGGTGTCCCATCCTTCTAGATTGTGTGCTGAAGAGTTAGACTGAAACAAGCTAACTGTTTCCATGACTACGCTCTTGGCATCAATTTAAAACGACAGTGATAAAGTGTCACCATCGTTTGGGTTTGATTTCCAGTAGGAGAAACAAATTTGGGTGAAGAAACGCATTTGCCCATCTGAAGATAACTGTGAGTGGATTGATTGTTGTTATGTGGCAGTGAATTCAGATCAGATTTTGTATTTTATTTCATTTTGCACCAACTTTGCTTGCCGAAGGCAATTATTCCTAATTCCGACTTTGCCCCAGAAACTCTTAACCTGGGAAAGCAAATGTGTTGTTGACAAGGAGCGCTGTTTTTTCAGAGTAGTTAAGGGTAACTTATATTTGATGTGCTGCTATTATGTGCAAAAAGAGAGTTTTGCATTTCCAAATGCCTACCCTAGAAAAAGGTAAGAAAGCTAGTCACTCTGTAGAGTTTTGTTTTAAGAAAAAAAATAGATCTGCTTTCTATCTTCAGAACAGTCAAAGAGGCAGAGTCAAACAAAACATTTGCGGATTCATAGACTTCCCTTTACCAATGGTTAAGGGAGGATTTGGCTGAGGACATGGTAATCCCCTCCATTGTTGCTTCTTTTGTACCCGTAGAAGTCATGTCTTCATCATCACATTGTCCATATCTTTATGATCACATTGTCCCCAATGCAACATGCCCTACCCCCTCCCCTTCCTACTCCCCTCCTCTTCACCTCCGCCCCCCCTTCCCCCTCTCTCATTTTGCATAAAGTTCCCTTAACAAACCGCCATGTTGCAAACGATGATAAAGGACTGCGTTCAAATACTTGTATTGCAATTTAGACCTGGCTGACTCCCGCTTCCTCTGTGCTAAAGTGTTGTTATCGTCATAGGCTCACAATGCCTTTTAAACTGTCACAATTTAGGATTATGAGGTGGTTAGCCAACCTACCTACCCATCAACCCTGAATAAAATGTCACGGTGACCTGTAGTGTCTAGCGCTTCTGACGTATGCGATGATGCTGCACGGGGTGTATACCGGGCAATCTGCAGCTTCCTCGGGAATTGTAACGTCAGAGGCCAAAGCACCACTGACACCAATTATGTGTTCTGATTGTCTGGCCGTTCTGTAATAGGAATGTTACTAATGGCTCTGATGTCATTTCACACTCGGGGAGTAACACTGCAACTCGAATTTGACATTTTTGCTCCAGTATACTCTGACACTGCATTTTTCCATTCCTGGAGGCTCCTAGAAAAAAAAAATCATCTGTCTTTTATTTCATTTCCATTTTGATTTCATAGCATACACTGCATGAGACACAAGGCTACTCATACATAGGAAAACCTTCGAATAGCACCAAGCCCTCAAGATCTGCCTGCAATGACTTGACTGACCATTGATAGCAGACGGTTCCAACCCTGTCACATACAAACATATCATAAAGTTAAATACAAATATGGCAAAAATTGCTCAAAAATGTCTTGGAAATGTATACCATTTAGTCAAAACAGTACCTGGCAGTAATTCTCATAGAGGGAAATAGAGACAGTTTTGTTATTAACCCATTGAGGATGGTTTGATTTTGCTACAACGCGTATTCCCATAGACACATGCCTGAGTATACTCAGGGTTCGTCCTCAACGGGTTAATGCTCATCCAGTATCCAAGTCATGTCCAGAAGACGAAGTTGTACATGCAAATAATTCATTTTCCCCCCATCAACCTAAAAACATTTTAGGAGAAGAAGATGCTAGTCATGTCGTATCAATTTTCATATGCTATCATTTTGAATCTCTACAACTGTTCAAACAACATCAATGTCTCCTTGTTCCTCCATTTTTTTTTTAAAATCTGACATTCCATAACAGTGGGACTTTCCATAACTAATTATGTCAAATCTTCAACAACAAAGGGAAACAGCCTCTATGCAAGAAACCAACCTGTGTTGTGTCAGTAGGCCTTCGTGCATTCCGTAATTGATGAATGTACACTCTGCCATTTGCCACATCAAGCAGTCAGTGCTGGATGTGAGTGAACTCTGCAATTCAATTTTCTGATTGCGTAATTAGATTATGGAGATACTGAAGGAAACAAGAATGAACTTAATGCAATATCTCTCCCTAATTGCAACATACTCCCAGCGAGCTTACAAAGTAGAAGCTGATGGGTGGACTGGTTTGCATGGCAGGAGCACATATTGTATACCCGTTCAGAGCTGTTCTGATGTTTAATTAAATGCCTATTTCTAAGCATTGCTGTAAACTGTAAGCAATGTGCAAAAAGGGTTTGAGGAAAGGGCAGAAAAGGGAAAAAAAGTTGTTTAAGAGAAGAGAGAAAGTGAGTGTGAGAAGTAGAAGTATTCCTGCTTGGACTGTTTGTGTTGTCTGCATTTTGTCTATAATGGTGACACACTTTCCACACACTGTGGCAAGAAAGTGGGGCAATTTTCTGTTTTCAGTCGATTGAAACCTGACAGAATTCGTCCCCGTTTGTATGATGCCATTTCCAGAACCTTGTTATTCCGAAGGGGAGGAAGGGAGGGGCTATCTTCATAAAGTGGCAATTTTGCGGCAAAAACCCCCCTAATAATTCAATGATTAAAAAACAAGCTATGAGTTTGTTAGGGGCTATGAATGAGTGAGGGAGAGACTTGATCTAATAAAACAGAAAGTCTGCCAAAATGAGAGAGTAGAGAGGTGATAAAGAACAAAGAGAAAGAGAAGGGGAGAGGGAGGGAGAAAAAGATGAGAGATAATATGGGAGAGGGAAGAAAGATATAAGGTTAGGGGGAAGAGATGGCATTGGAATGAAAAGAACAATGTAAAGAGAAAGAAAGATATAAAGTTCGGGGGAAGAGATGGGATGGGAGTGAAGAGAAAGATATAAAGAGAAAGAAAGATATAAAGTTAGGGGAAGAGATGGGATGGAGAGAAGAGAAGGATATGAAGAGAAAGAAAGATATAAAGTTAGGGGGAAGAGATGGGATGGGAGAGAAGAGAAAGATATGAAGGAGAGAAAGATATAAAGTTAGGGGGAAGAGATGGCATTGGAATGAAGAGAATGATATAAAGAGAAAGAAAGATATAAAGTTAGGGGAAGAGATGGGATGGAGAGAAGAGAAGGATATGAAGAGAAAGAAAGATATAAAGTTAGTGGGAAGAGATGGGATGGGAGAGAAGAGAAAGATATGAAGGAGAGAAAGATATAAAGTTAGGGGGAAGAGATGGCATTGGAATGAAGAGAATGATATAAAGAGAAAGAAAGATATAAAGTTAGGGGAAGAGATGGGATGGAGAGAAGAGAAGGATATGAAGAGAAAGAAAGATATAAAGTTAGGGGGAAGAGATGGGATGGGAGAGAAGAGAAAGATATGAAGGAGAAAAAGATATAAAGTTAAAGGGAAGAGATGGCATTGGAATGAAGAATATGATATAAAGAGAAAGAAAGATATAAAGTTAGGGGAAGAGATGGGATGGAGAGAAGAGAAGGATATGAAGAGAAAGAAAGATATAAAGTTAGGGGGAAGAGATGGGATGGGAGAGAAGAGAAAGATATGAAGGAGAGAAAGATATAAAGTTAGGGGAAGAGATGGCATTGGAATGAAAAGAATGATATAAGGAGAAAGAAAGATATAAAGTTAGGGAAAGAGATGGGATGGCAGTGAAGAGAAAGATATAAAGAGAGAGAAAAAAAGATGTAAAGTGAGAGAGGGGGAAGAGATGGGATGGGAAAGAAGAGAGAGATATAAAGATAGAAAAAGATGTAAAGTGAGAGAGAGGGAGAGATTGAATGGGAGAGAAGAGAAAGATATAAAGAGGGAGAGAAAGAGAGAAATTTAAAGACTGAGAAAGGGGATGAGAGAGAAGAAATAGAAAAATTTTTTAAAAAGGCAAAGAAGAGAAATGGGTGATGGATGAGAGAGGAGAAAACGATATAAAGAAAGAGAGATAGATGGAGATTGGAGATAGGTAGAGATGGGGGAGAAAGGATGAGAGAGGAAAAAAGAAACATAAATAAGGAAAGATATATCTATATACACATGTGTAGATAGGTAGAAGAGGAGAGAAGTGGGTTGGATTGCACATCATCAGACTGGTTGCAAAAGATTGAAAATGCAGACTCTGCCAAAGTCCACTGTTTGAACAGCTCACTCAAGTGATTGCATTATACGGCGCAGAAAATCAGTCAGGGAAGTTCAAGTGTAACGCATACAAGCGAAGCTTGTCGAGCAGGAGGGATGCTGACATATTGTATACAGCACTCGGAATATAATCTTGTAGAATTTGGTTATCTCCTCCAGATGTGGACCTTGTATGCTTTTCATCAAGCGGTATTATGTGAAGGGCATTCGTGTCATTGTTTAGGAGGTTCCCCTGAGAGGCTGTGAGTGTCTCTAGAAAGTAGGGCTGAAGCGTATTCTGCCAGCGAGCTCTGCTTTAGTCATAGGCAATCTTCTGTCTTCAGTGAATACTCAATAAGAATCCCTACCTTTAACATAGATTTTAAATCAAATCTGTGGTTAGAGAATTATTAGGTCACAACTGTCATGCTGAAGATGTGAATTTTGTAGGTAGCAGCCTCCAAACTAAATTCTGTAAAAATGGATATGGTCACGTAGTTATTTGAGTGGTGATTCAATAGTTTTCGTAGAATTGATATAAAACTGAAACTGGAATTTGGGGTGCAGTTGCTCAGAATTAACTGTACAAATGGGTTTTGTACAGAACCACTTCGAAGATGAAGAACCAAGGTCAGATGAATGGATAAAGAAGGGTAAAGCAAACTCAGTATTTTGCAATAATTGGCACGAAGTTGTGCTTGCTCATCAATACAAGAGAAATATCTTCTTTTATATTCATGCAGCAAGCAATATTATATCATACGCTGCAAAGTACAAAAAGGCATCTCCACCTTTCTGGCACTCAACTGAGGAACTGTTGCAGACTCAAGAAGAATTTAAAGCTCAGCTGGAGTGGGGGGGGGGTTCTGGCGGACTAGAGAGTTGCTGAGAATGAGATAGATTAGCTAGAGAGAAAGAGAAAGAGAGAGATAGGGAGTAAGATAAAATAGCCCACTGCATCAAATCCTCAGTAGGTCATCATTCACAAAATGTCCATCATGCATCAAGCATCAAGAAATTGCATCTGTGTGCTATACTTGTGCGGTCGGTGCTAGGGAGAATTTGTTTTCTTCGCAAAGTGGTCCGTCCATTCTCTACAGTCGATCTCGCACCCGTCAGAAATAATTGTCACTGACTGATAGCCGAATAGCTCTTCCTCCATTGATTTCTCATGGAGACTAATTACCCCCTCATTACTCCGAGGGGGGCAGACCGCTCACTGAGGAGTGTTCTCCTCCAGAGCAATCATTCAAACTTCAGGCTCTCTTTGCTTTTTCTCAGCAGGCCTGAATTCCTTAATACAGAAAACCCCCAACACAAAACAAAACAAAACACAGAAAGGGAACAAGAAAAACGTCCTGTGGTGACTGTCTCGCTGAGTGACCTGTCCGCACTGTACAGGAGGGTATTGACATTTAAGGGGGGAAACAAGACGTGAAGACGGGGGTAGATTTTGACGGAGTGGGTGCGGGACTTGACGGCATGCCTGGGTACAGTCCATCTTGTGTGGTTTATACTCTCGCAGAGAAACTGAAATAAAAATCAGATTCAAATGCTTTGAAGGCTTTGAAGGCTATGTGATGGATCTATACGCAATTCCGCCCCTTTTTTTATTTATTTTTTTTTAAATGCTGAAACAATCCTTTGAGAAAGTTGAAATGGAATAAATGTTTATTCCATGCAATTCCTCAAACACTTGAGGCACATGATCAAAAAGGTATTATATCACTTTACATCGAGTGTGAATATGTTTTTGATTTCTTTCAGAATTCTCAGTTGTTGTAGTCTGGCAAGCAATTATTTAAAGCGCATGTTGATCAGCATACAATTTGAAATGTATCAGCGGTAGGAACAGAAACATTTCCATGCAAATGCTCTGTATGTATTTATCTTTTTGATGTTTGAATACTTTATTAGTGAAGAAAAAATTTTGTGGGCTTAAACTAACTGCAAAACAAACACGCAAACAAACACATCCTCAAACATTATGCTTAAAACAGGCATTTAAACACATGCCATAGAGATTAATGGGAGGCTGTATTCATACGTTTATGCCGTAGTTGTTCTCAGAGAATACTATGCACATGGAGGATTAAAACTTATTCTGTGAAGTGGACCCTTTATCCTCTTCTTAAATGCTTCAAACATGTCTATAAAGAGCATGATGACCCCAAAATGTTGTTCTTATGAATGGTTCATTGTGAAAAAACAACAACAACCCTGCAACATTCATGCTGACAGTGAGATAGGATGTTTCATAAAATGGGTTCAAGAATGTAGCCAATTGGAAGTGCTGAAATGAGTCGCGTGTGCGTGCATTAATTTCTTAGTAAATGCACTAAGAAGAGTCTCTCTTCCACCTCCCTGGCCTGACGTACGTCACGCGCTACTATACGCACTGTCAATCTTGTAAACAACTTCTAGTTCGGGCCGCGGGCTGCCACAACAGCCGGCGGCCTTTCTTGTGCATAACACGTGGCGTACGTATACTCTTATACGTACGTACAGTACTTATGTGCGGGATTTCCGAGTGCGACGTGCGTAAATGTTTGGGACGAACATCGTCGGACATCTTGACTTTTGAGCGAGTGCTACATGTAGCTGACTGGTATTGACCCACAAAGGTACGTGAATAATGCTGTTAGTTTTCGACCCATTTTATAAAACAAATGATGCACAGGATTATTTCGTGGCGTTAGTGAAGGTGCGGCGCACTCTTGAGTATTGACAACGGTTGCAAACATGCACTCGGCTGCGCCTTGTGCATGTCGTACCATTGTCAATACTCTCGAGCGCGCCGCACCTTCACTAACACACTCTATCCTGTGCATCATTTGTATACTATCTCTGTGAAATTGTTTGGATCTGAATGGTTCCACCAATGTTTATTGTAGGCAGTGCTTCTGAACGGTGCACACCTGTGGCCTGGTGGAGAGATTGTACAAGGAGTTTTTCAGTCACTCTCCGTTTGGTGAACGAAGCAGTTTTTGACATGATTGTCGGCTTTGTGCTCCTTCATCATCACGCCTGATGGAGTTTGTATGTCCTCATACATACATGTATGTATGCAAAAACAATTTAGTCCTGTTTTTGTTAATCCTGTAAAGTGTCTCAATGTTTTTGATGGTTTGTTTATTCAGGTCTGCATAGTCCAGAAGCGAGACACGAAGAAGATGTTCGCCATGAAGTACATGAACAAGGCCATGTGTATCCGGAAGGACGCGGTGCGCAACGTCCTCCGCGAGCAGGAGATCCTGCAGGCCCTGGAGCACCCCTTCCTGGTCAACCTCTGGTTCACCTTCCAGGACGAGGAGGACATGTTTATGGTCGTCGACCTCCTGCTGGGCGGCGACCTCCGCTACCACATCCAGCAAGGGGTCAAATTCGATGCAGAGCGGGTCAAGCTGTATGTCTGCGAGATCGGTCTGGCCCTCGACTACCTCAGAAGTCAGAACATCATCCACAGGTAGGCACTGGAGTGATCTGGTATTTGGATACTGTACAGTGTAAATGTCATATATTTAGTGAGTCTCTAATTTTTTGTGAATAGGGACTTTCCAACTACTTTGCTTGTGTTTAGATTCGCAATTGTGAAATACAATAATGAATGCAGAAATGTACACATTCATGTAGCATTCATGTCAGGATCAGAGTTAATATTTTTGCGTCTTGTTGAATTCGCAAACAACAGCGGACTCGCAAAATTTGCAAGAATAAAAAAAACTTTCATTTATAGATCATATGCAGTATCATCTCATGAAAATTTATGAAGTCCTGATGCAAAAATTCAGACACAACCTGATATCCCGTGTAACATGGAGAAGAAATGGACAGCAAACTTGTGTACATGTATATCTGAAATAGCAAGTGAAGCTGTTTCCATTCGTAATCATTCTGACTGTGCCATATAAATTTTTGTCGCGCACCATGCTTTCTATTCTCTGAGCAGAAGAGTTTGGGTGTTTTAATGGGAATGGACATTTGTGACAATAATGCTTCAAAGCAAGTACATCAAGACAAATCATTCATGTGCATTGGAAAGTACAATCACTTCTTTAACCTCAGGAGGCCATGGGCTGGAAGGGGAATCTTTCTTGCATTAAATGTAGCTTTTTTGGCATGAAAGCATACCAGGGGCAATGGATCGAGAACTCTCAGTTCGGCTGATTGAAGCCCCCCCCCCCCCCTCCCTGCAAGCTACCTTTCTTGGTTTGTGTTCTTCCTTTTGACCAGATATGTTTGAATGTGTAAGAGTGTGTGTGTGTGTGTGTGTGTGTGTGTGTGTGTGTGTGTGTGTGTGTGTGTGTGTGTGTGTGAACGGGGGTGGGGGGGTGGGGGAGGAGGGAGGGGGGATATGTAGAAGTGCTCCTTAGTTTCCTGATCAGTCGCCAACCTTGAGACGACCTACGAGAGAGCGGTGTTGGAGGGCTGAGAGATCACTGACAGGGAAGGGGTGCATGCATGCATGGCATTAGCACGGTACAGATCAATTTTATGCCCTTCAGTCAATGTGGTGGTGGAGCAATTTCCCGTCAGGCAGACAGTAAAGTGCGGTCTGCTAAACCTGCAGTGCAGTGCATTCCTTGAGCGACGCTGCGGTTTGAAGAAGTTTCCATATGAAGGACTGCGGTGTATATCAGAAGGTGAAGGAGGAACATTTTGTTGCTTTACATCCAAGATGCATTGCATCATGGGATGCAAAACCTCACTTCCCATGATGTCTGCAATTATGCAACTGACTTGTGCACAGCTCTGCATTGGGCATTGGCTGGGAGGAATAGTAAAAGTCTGTCATGGAACAAACTTATGTTGATAGCACAGCATATATGGCATGGTACAAAGACTTTTCAAAGCAAGTTAGAATAGCCTGTGGATTTGATGCAACCTGAAATGTCTTGCGAGATACCAATCAAGTAACATTTAGCAAACTAACCAGGTTTGCATTTAGAGACCTGTTTTCCACGATGTTCTCTGAGTCATGAAGCCAAAGGATAGGATCTTTTGCTTCGTTTTTTTAAATTCATTGTGAAACAGCAATACAACCTGTTGATGTGCAGTCTATGCAAACTAACAGTAAATATGGAAGGAAAATGGCACCACACATCCAAATCTGTTTAGGCAAGATCTAATGACATCCCTATCATACAATATGTAGCTCCTAATCTTATACTTCCTGAGGAGAAAGAAAAAGTCACAGAAAATTGAAAAAAAGGAAAACAAAAACACTGAGCTAGCCGAGATTTACAACCCCCTATCAGAAATGTTCTAAGCCAAGAAGAAGGTGATTATCCACTGATAGACAGGGATGGGATGAGGCAAATGTCAGTGAAGAAGAAAAAAAACAGAAAAAAAAAAAAAACAATCCACAAAACCCATCTCGATAAGGTCAAGTGCTTGTGTAGGCAGCCATTGAGGAATGTGAACCTAGTGTCGTTATCTGCAAGGAGAACTTTCATTTTCCACCATTTTTTTTTTAATATGTATGTGTTTGAGTAGGTGTCCCCTTACAGATGGTTGCCATCATGAAATCTTGCCAAAGCTTAAAAGACTCAATCCTTTTTGTTCAATGAAGCATCTATGCTTGTTTGTCAATTATCGATTCAACAACGGTTTGGGGTTTGTTTTGGGGTTTTTTTTTCCACGAACTTGAGCATCCTCTGGACTTTGGTCTACCAAAATTCATCATGATACTCATTATGTGCTCAGGTGGCCCTCAAAGTCCGGAATTAGAACTGGAAATGAGGCTACCATCCATTAACACAGATTACCATCAATTGCACGGATTGCCATCAATTGCACAGATTACCATAAATTACACAGACTACCTCTCAGCTTTCTCTCAATGGCTATTTTGTGAAGGCAAATTTTTATAACCTTCATAACCATGTTTGTTGGAACAGGGTTCTAATTATTTATAGAGTTAGTGGCAGTGCAGATAGTCCTTACTAATTGCAAACAGCCATGGTGTAAATTCTTGACTTTTCAATCAAAATACAGCTCTCAATAACCATGCATTTAAGAGTATTAATGCATATGTTGCATCACAGACATATCTATGAAGAGCATGCAATTTGTTGTGTCAATAAATGCAAGGTCGAGTTTAAATGCTTTTCAGAGGTCAAAGCACTTTAACAGGACAGAAATGCACTCAAAATAAATCAAAGCTCAAGCGTGAAACACAACCGAACCATGATTGACTGGAAGTTATATGAGAAACATGATTCAAGTTTGCTTCAGATGCACAAAAATAGCATGATTAGCCTGAAATTTTATTTCATTTTTTGTCAAAGCACATGAGTTTGTGTAGCTGCCCTGTAAGAAAAGCTCTTGTTTTGTCAACAGAGCAAAATCTCAGAGGAACGTTGGTCCCATTCATAAGCCCTCTGCGGAAGCCCCCATGGCATATCTTCCTTTCAAAATGTCTGCTATCAAGTTAATTTATCTTCTTGTGCTGGCTAAAGTGCAAAAAAAAAAAAAAAAAAGAGGTGAAGTTGCCCGACCAAAGTGTAAATATCCAAATGTCATCATTGGCCAGAACATGTTTGGAATAAGTAATATTTGGGTTTTTACATCAAAGCCAGGAACACAAAGATTGAATGACATGGAGAAGATGGCATCCCCCACTGGATTAATTAGTGCAATTGCAGGCCATTGGCCGATGTATCTGTTCATAGGCTTTTGATTGCATTGGTTGGGCAATAAACTCAGGGATGAAGGTGACTGGGAGGGGAGGGGGAGGGGGAGGGGGAGGGGGTCTTATCGAGTTGGTTTATAGGAGGGCCTGTCTAGAAGGCAAGCCAGTCGGTTCAGGTCAGAAAGTGGCAGCGTAATTTGCTGGCGTGCAGGCGTAGTGAGTGCGATCTTGAGCACTTTGCCTGCGAAGCCTCACCCCCTGTAAAGGTTAACGCTTTAGAGACTCATCCTTCTATTTGTCTCCCATCTCTTCCTCTCTCCTTTCTCTCTCTCTCTCTCTCTCTCTCTTTCTCTCTCTCTCTGAGATGTCTGCTTTGGAGTGAGCAATTAAAGATTTGTCCCCTACTGCCGTCAAATGTCTGTTTGTACAAGTCACGGCTTTGCCTGCAGCGGGGCTGATATAGGAAGACGAAATCAAATCCATGTGACTGGCTACTTTCTCTACTCACCGAGTCACTCCCCCCATTGAAATGCACAGAGATAGATAAACATTTTTTTTCCCTCTTTAAGATCAAGATGTTCATTCTTTAATTTTCAGGGAAGTGCTTGTAAATTTTTGTACTGGTTTGGCTGATGTCTGGATTCACTCCTAAGACAATTACCAGTTTATCACCTTGCATATAACGGAAACATTGAGATAGGACTGGTGTACTTATTGATAAACAATAAATAGTTTAGCTAATTTTGAAGTCACTTAATTTTGAATTTCTAGAAATATTCAAAAGCACTTCTGTCATTTGTAGTTGCTTGTATGACTGTATTTTTGAACTTTTCTTTCTGTAAAATGTTTTTCTTACCAGAGTAACTCAATTTACTACTTCTTAGCATGTTGTAAAAAAAAAAAAAAAAATCTCAAGGAAAGTTACACTTTAGAATTAAGTACCTCTTTATGATGTGGGAAGAGATGACAATGACTGTTTATGGAGGACAATGTGTAATCCTCAAGTTTATATTGCAATACAATGTCTAAACAATGTACAAGAGAAATTTGTGTGTGCATGTGTATGTTGCACTGCTTTTTCTCATCTTCAGGGGATGCAAGCCTAAAAGGCTAAAATCATATACAATGTACATTTACTCACTAACACTAGCAATGTTCATATCCTTACACTCCCACACATGTACACAATGTGCCCGCCTTTGTTTATTCCAGCAAAGGTCAGAGTTTAAGAATCTGTAGCTTGCTTGATCCGAATTAGTACACAGATCTGAACATCATATATCTTCAAGAGTTCTCTACAGGATGTCTTGTCGATGTGTGTGTCCGTCTGTGTGTCCGTACTCAGTGCTTAAAAATAGCTATCTGATACTTATCGTGATGAAATGGCAGATGTGTAGAAGTATTCTATTATATCCGGTGAAAAGTGTAAATTGAATTACACAGATTAAAAAGGGAAGTTCACAGCGTGCCCAAGGCTACAACCAAGCAACCGTAAAGAAGATTAAGTGAGGGTGTGTGTGTGTGTGTGACTTTGAATAGATCTATGCAGGATTCATACCTGTAGTTGTTTTGTTGGACATTGTACATGCTAGAGAAATGTATATCTCTGTAAATCTGCATTCTATTAAAGTTGTGTGGAATTTAGAAAATTATGAGTTCATGTATATTATTCTCAGAATAATGAAATACATTGTAGTGTTTCATCATTGAACACATATCATGTACAGTGTATTTAACTGAGGCATGGGCCACCATCTGGATATTATGGTAATAAAATGACACTGAAAATTAGTATGATAAAAAAATGCTCATTAACCTTTACTGTGCTTTGTTTGCTGATTGGTACACAGACTGGAGTGATTTCTTCCTCGACATCTGAAAATTGTCAATGAACAGAAACTAGGAAAGCACTCAGAGAGTGCAGACCTCCGCCAAGCTCCATTTTTACCCATACACGTATAATTTCTCAATAAAGAAGCCTTTTGTTTATGTCATCAGCTTCCAGCCACACGCTGCCTTACCCGAGCAGAGTACGCGCTTTAGTGCGCGTATGTAAACCTCCAGTGGGCACAGCTTGAACTCCCAAATTCATTGATCTTAATCATATGCCAATAGATGAAAAAAAAAAAATCCTTATGAAATTCATTAAAAATTCACAGATCACTACCCAAATTTAATCATCTGTTTCTTGTGTCATTATCAAATTTTCCTGCAAGTTTCATACAAATCACATTTTTTTGAGTTATTTTGCAAACAGACACACCTACGCTGATGATCACTTAACCTCCTCCTTCCTTGGCGGAGGTAATTATGCAAACCTCCTAATCCCTATCGTGTCACTTTTGCCCTGCTGTTTTACTGAAGTAAGGTTCACATCTAGATCCCTTTACCTTAAAGGTAGGGGGTACCTTTTACAGAACTCCCAAAATGCAGTAAAACATTAAATATGGACCTCAGGGGACTTGTTTAGGCCACTGCTTAGAAATTTGGAAGTCAACAGTTATCTACAATTTGAATAATGCACAAAACTCAACTACTCAATAGTTCTGTGTGTCAGCCACACTTAAGCCTTTTTGTTGCAGTCTTCTGTATTTTTTATCTATAAACACAAATCTAAAAGTATAAGAGCTGATGTAATAACATATAGAGTGTGTGGCAAGAATGTATATAGAAATGTTTGTAAGTTTTGATGAACTTTCTTCACAATATACATGATGGACACACATGCAGTGCATGGGTCTGCAAAGGTAGCCTAGTAATGTACTGGAATTTACGGTGAGCCCTGAAAAGAATTCAATTCAAAATCTAACGATCAATAAAAATGTACTAAATGTTACCTTCCACTTTTAATACTTTATCGGAGTTTCTAAAATGATACTCTCTTCAACATACCACTGTGTTTATACAACTCTTCATTTAAGGCATGCAAATGGGATTCCCTACCTTTAAGGTTTTCAAAACTTGAAGTTTTGTAAACTACGATAGTCCCCTAGGGAACTAAACTTCAAGTTAGTGTAGATGTAGACACGTAGTTTTGAAAACTACGACAAGACCTTAAGACGAAGGCACCACGAGAACACCATAAGATTTCTTAGGGTTTTGTCGTAGTTTCGTCATGGTTTTGGGAATGCCCCCCACAGAGCGCTAAAACTACAACAAATGTGAACGGAGTTTTGTTAACCATGACGCTCTTGTAGTTTTGAGTGACCTTTTACGGGCGGAATTTTGTGTGCAGTATTCGCCAATTCGAGGCGCCCTTTATTTTCTATTGTAGTTAGCATTAATTTGAAGTTTTGCTAACTGCATGTAGGTGTGAACAGCATCAAAGTTTTGTCGTGGTTAAGGGAAGGAATTTTTATGATAGTAGGTAGTATAACTTGAAGTTTTGGGATAGGTGTAGACATGGCTTGAGACACATTGCTGCACCTGAGTGGGCTTGCCAACTTTACAACTAGGTCAAGGTTGGATAGCTCACAGACTGCTGATTCTAAAGGCTTGGCGAGTTTAATAGCTAAAAGTGCCTGGGTACATAAAGGGCTTAATAAATATTCGAGTTAAAAGCAATATCAATTATTAAAAACCAGAAAACAAAAGTGATGTCCCATTACCAAGGGCACAAAAGGCTTCACGTTTGGAGCATTTTGTCCGTCAGCCCATCCTTCCATTCAAATATTTTTTCATTTGCTTATTCATGTCAGTAATGGAAAAAAAAAGAATGCAGTCCAGATTTCACTGTAGTTCAGCAAGGAGTGAAGTTAAACAATGCAGCTGAGTGACCAGGAAAAATTTATCTATTATTTGATTTTTAAGGAAAAAAAAAATAGCCAACAATGAGTGTTACGAAGCACTGTATGATTCTGAAATTTGCTGTATTGCAGCCAACCGACAACTTCTGCTTCACCAACTATATTGATTGAGAAAGCAACGAGGAGGAGCAAATCATTTTTACATTTTTGAATAATCAGAATAATTTCTATTGTACATGACCTACAGTTAAAAATGTGCAGCTTGTGATTTTTTTTTTTTTTTTACTGTTGTTGTTGCCATGGTAACCACATTTACAACAACAACAAAAAAACTCTCCTCTTTTCCCCCTTACAAAGGGCTAAAGTGGGGGACATTAATTACATTAAGTGGTGATTCTAGGTCGAGCATATAATTTGTATATGAAGGTCAAATGCATTCATTCAGGCAACATGAAAGAAAGGGCAGATGCATAGAATCGTGATGCAGCTGGTGTCGGATAAAAGACAGGCGTTTCTTCAACCTCATGTAGATCTGTGGATCTATGGTTCTGCACATCGGATGGTGGGGTTTATCTTTGGGTATATTTTGTAGCTGTTTCTGAATATCCCTTATTTATTATTCAGAAAGTACAGTGAGCACTGCGGCATACTTCTGTACTGGTACATTTCTAGTTACGAGCAGTATGATTTGATTTATGAGTGTGAAAAGTGCTCGTAGCTACATTGTAATTTATATTGTATCATGTTGATGTGAAGCACATAAATACATTGCAGTTATCATGGATTGTCATTATGTGCTATGTAAATGATAGTCATTATTGACATTATTATACTAATCATACCCAAGGTAAAGTGTATTATGAATCATTTGCATTGTGTGAGCGCCAATATTCAATGGACTTTGTCCATGAGGAGCTATGTGGCGCCATGACGATCGTCTGTGAATTGCAGTTGAAATATGAGGATATTAGTTACATTTTCCAAGAAGTAGAAAAAAAATCAATTATTCAGCATAAAAGAAAGAGAGCTCCTATGGTGGTGCTTAAAATGGAAATGTTTTATATCTAGTCAGAAGTCTCAGCCATTTACATTTTCTTAAACAGTACAGGGAAAAAAAAAGCAGAGAAAAGAAATCCAATAAATGTAATAGAAGAAGAAGAAAAAAAAAACCCTCCACGAAAATAGCAACACTTTGATGCAGATTTTAGGCAATATAGAAAAGAAAAATATATGTTTACCTGCATGTACTTGTTTTTTTCGAGATAAGAAGAAAAAATTCTGTGGGGTATTCAAGAGGAATTAAGAGAGGTAGTGAGGGAGAAGAAGAGAGGAAGAGAGAGAGAGAGAGGGAGGGAAGGGTTGTTGAAACATGTGCAGTATGTACAATGTTATACAAATCTGTGAATCAGTTTCAGGGGAGGTCTTTTGGAAATCAATTATAAATATGTTATGTAATCATGTGTGTTGCAGTGTCAATAAAAACAATTTTGAGGAAGCCTCACACACACACACACACACACACACACACACACACACGCACACATGCACACATCTCCATGGCAGCTATGAAAGCATCAGTCATTGGCTCGTGTGCTCTAAGGCCAGATAACGACCTTCTGCAAAGATACTGCCACTGCACAAGGCCTCCAGTAAACAAGGCAAACTCTGCTGTGAAATAATCTGTGTTGTTGTCTTGCAGGTGAAAACATTTTGTTGGCATTGAAGGCCAATTATATATACCAGATCTGAATGCCATTGTATCATCATAACTGCCAAGAAATGCAGAAAGATAGATGGAGAGAGAGAGAGAGAGAGAGAGAGAGAGAGAAGGGCAAAATATAAAAAGCCAACCCAGTAACAACAAGCAAAATAGAAGAAACCACAGATGATATTAATTTGATGTCAGTGAGAATGTTTTGGCAGTATGAATGGTGAGGTTGCCAAGAAACAGAATGAATGAATGAAATGAAACAAGCACATTCACATTGTGTTCAAATACACTGTGCTTTGAGGGCCGATTGGTAAAGAAGACCCCATAGCATTTGTACACACTGTCTATAGTCCCCGACACAGAAAAGGTTAATGGGTAAAATTTGTGTTTCACAGGGTATAAAGATATCTCAAAGAAGTGGTGGATTGTTAAAGCATTCAGAAAAAAAACCCCAAAACAAAACCTTGCGATATTTAGAGCCAAGTTGAAAATAATTGTGTCTTCGGGGAGAAAATTTTGTGGTATACCAGGGAAGAAAGAAAAATGATTGTATACCTGGCATTCCTGTAATAAGCATTGATTTCCCATGGAAACATTGTACCTAGCATGATGAGAAGAGCGTGATCTCAAATAAACGTGTTGTCATTGTAAAATATGAGCGAAGATATCGTGATTACATGTGTGCATGTGTGTTTGTGTGTGTTTCTGCCTGACTTTGTATTCAGAGGGAAAAATCAATAATAGGCCCGTTCACTCACAAGGGAAAAAGTGAGATTTAGAATTTAAATTTTAAATTAAAGATTTAATTTTTCTTATCGCAATCAAAATTTCGAAATTTTTTCCTGTGTGGACAGAAAAATTTCGCTAATTTTCGCGATCCTAATCGCGATCCAACTCGCACTATTAGTGCGATTTTTCAGAATAATCGCAATTATTTTGCCAAGTGTCGTGTGTGTGAGCGCGATCGAGATTCGAAAATCGGTATTTTTAATCCCATCGTTCGTAGCGCATGAACGTCAACATTATTGGGACCGCGGGGTCAGTCTTCGGTCATGCAAGTTTCATGCATGCGCAATTTGGCCACTGATCGTTCTTTCCTTGCTGCGAAGTGTGATTTTTCCTTGTGTATGAACGGTCGAAAAAAAAAAAAATGGAAATTTGGATCGCGATTGTAATTTCGATTTTCCTTGTGTGTGCACAGGCCTGTAGGAATGGACGTGTTAGGGCTTCGAGCATAGATTGTTTATATTTGTGAGTAAAATTTGCATACTGTGCTCATTTGCATTCATGATAGCTGGACTAGTAAAGTCCTGAAGGTAAAACATAGATTCCATATGCTTGCAGAAATGGTTGATTTTTACTCTGAAATGGAGATAAATGTGTAAGAAATGTGTGAAATATCGCTGTGATAACACAATTTCACTTGGGCAACACTTGGGTATCACTGGGTATTAATGAGAATGTGAAATATTACATAGCCACAAACGTATGCCAATAGTATTGCAGTCTGAAAGCATATCCAATCCAATGGTTGCTCTGTAATATTTTATAATATTTATTGATTATTGATAATTGACAAATTAGGCCATAGCAGTATCCATTGAGATTCTGCTTGAGAGTTGATTGCAGGCAGTTTGTTCGGAAATATGGTTGCTAGGGCACAAACGATCATCATGTGAATAATCTACGTACACGCTACTGAACAGGGAGGGCTTTTCTGGAATATTAAAGCTGCATGCATACGATGGAAATTTAATACTCTTTTGATTTCGAAATACTCTACTCCAAAACAACTCATTATCCTGGCAAATCACATCAGCCAGACAAGTATCTTGGTAGACCCTTTCGATATATTACAAGCAAATTCCAAATGGGGGAAGATGAATTTGAACCCTTCTGAGAATCAAACAACCATTTAGTTTACACTTCCCTCTCATACAGAGTACATGTACGTTTATATGTACATACACAGGCAGATGCCCACACATGCACACACACACTCATGCACACACATACACACAATTACATCATCAAATACATAAACATAAGTGGTATGATCTGTATCATATTCTCTGACAAATGCTGCAATATATGAACCTTCAGTATGTACGTAATGTTTTGAAAAATGCATGGGTGCAAAAAGAAACTTGCATAATCTTATTACTTTAATACAGGAGTCATGGTAATTCCATCAAATGTCACTAAATTGGCATTCAATCACAATGCCTGGGCATGAGGTTAATGGTGACATATTGATAGATTGAAGAATATTTTATACTTATCAATCTTTCAAAGTCTCCATAAAAGACAGCATCACTTTAATTCTTGCATTCAACATCCTCTGATATCAAATATGTTTGCTCACATATTCAGAACTTCTATGTACTTGAACTCTGTCCTTACATGAAATGGCAGGAAATAGAAAAAATGGCCCACGATTTACACCACGTGAAGGATCAATATTTTTGGAGTGCAAGAATCAGACACACAAATTGTTTTTGTGAAATTTGACACTGTACAGGCCACTTTTTCCCCTCTCTAGTTCGCAAAGCCAGCTGCACAGATATTTTTTACTATCATCTTCCATCTTATACATTTTTCCCTTCAAGGCGGACTGAAAATGGGAAGCCGGGGACAAATGAGAGCTAGCAATTAATTATGACTTTCATTCAGTCAGCGCAGGTGTTGGAGCAGCAGCACTTCAGCCTGAATAATTACCCGGAGGGACAGAAAAAGAAAACCTCAAAGCTGTGCCCAATTTGTCAAAATGTTGCGTAGATTGCAGATCAAGCACACAACAACAGCAAGTAATCTTTATAATTTTGAAGGAGAGTTTGTACGGCACGGACAGCATGCAGTGCAGCTGCTGTATGCTTGAAATCAAAGTGAAGATCGCAGAGCTGGGGTTACTTCGTCATAGTGTGAAAATGTGATGGATTTGGGGTACCCTTACGAGAGGCATCCTTGCCTTTAACCACCATGCATAGATTGCAACACCTGGGACTAATGCCATGACTTGGTAAGACCCTGCCAAAATTTTTCCATTTTGTCCTTCAGACGTGCATGTTAATCTTCCAAATGATTTTACCCATGTTTGTGATTAGTATAGCATGAGCTATACTTTACTGTGGCGGATTTTTCATCTGGTTGGTAATATTTCAAAATTTTGACAGGTTTCTGTCATAACTGATGAAAATCCCATTTTAAGTGCTTGTTCAATTATTCAGCTGTGACTGCTGAGTGAACATCATTTGCACACAGCATGAAGGATACCACACTAACAGTCATTATGGGAAACTGTATATTTAATGTGAGTGCTCTGCACATGTACAGTGTACAAAAATATGCTGTATGCTGTACTAGTTTCTTGGGGGAGGGGGGGAGGGATATTGGGATAAAATTCACAAATTTTGCTCATCAATATACACTGTATCAGCAAAAATGCAGTTTCTGTCTCCAGATTAATGAGAATGGGTTTACAAAATTTCTGAAAAGTCATTATGCTTTTCATTTTCAGATAGATTTTCTGCTTTGAATATTCACCTGTTGAGGACAAGTCCCAAGTATACTTGGGCAAGTGTCTATGGGAAATACATGTTGTAGCAAAATCAGTCCGTCTTCAACGGGTTATCTTACATATATGTGGATTAAAACTGCAGGTGTGTGATAAGAAGTTGCACACCAAAGAAAACAAAGATGATGTACTTTTATGTAATAAAACCTCGAACAAAATCCTAAAATGCTACATCTCAGTGTTCTTCATTTTCCTCCTTGCAAACTGTGCTAATGCCCAGAAGAAGAAAAGAAAATGATGAACAATAGAAATGGTAAATCATATTTATATAGTGCATATTACACACACACACACACACAAAATAGATTAATGTCTCTATGCACATTGAGGAAACGGAAAGTATAGAAGTAACCTGTTGAGGACCAGTCCCAAGTATACTCGAGCAGGTTTCTATGGGAAATGCACGTTGAAGCAAAATCAGCCCATCCTCAACAGGTTAAAGGAAATTCATCTGCTGAATCGGCCTGCTTGAGATGTGTAGGTGAAGGCAGAGAAGAAAACTAAGAAGATAGTGATAACAAGAAGGAAAGGAAGGAGAAGAAGTTGAAAGAGGAAGAAAGGGAAGACGGAACATCAGAGCGGCCACTTCAGTGAATGGACAATCTCCAGCTGGGACAGCAGTCTGAAATGTTTACAAATGATCTAACTCTAAAGCGCACACATGGGACTAGGAGAACCATCAATCATAAAGCAGATATGACCTTTAAATCCCTTGTGTGTTTGATTGTTGTTTTTTCTGTTTTTCTTTTTTGCGGGAGCATCTAATAGGTAGCAACCAATGAGGAAAAAAAAATCACAAGGTTATGATTATAATGAAGTCAGGATAGACATCAAAACTGCTTGAATAGCATAACAATTTTGAATGGTCACATTGGTTCAATGTGTTTCTGAATTGCACAGTGGCCAATTTTTGACATAGACTGCCTCTGCAATTCAGGTTCCCATTGAGTCGCCACCAAAACACATTATAAATGTTGTCTTGTACCTTGTTCCACCCGCTGTCCTTACGAGTTAAACACAAAACAAGACACAAACATTCATATGATTTCAGGTTTGTATGCCACTTTGCTAGTACAATTAGAGTGATTGGCTGAAAAACAAATATTTGTCCTTTGTAGGTGAAAAATTAATCAATTCCCATCTTGGGAGACAATACAATGTTTTTGTCCTACAGTGAGTTATTACCTGAAGGGCCAAGCACTTTACTTCATCCTGCCAAGCCTTTTTAATAGCATCCAGAAATCCATCCAACCTTGACCTACAGCCAAAGTTAGCAAGCCCTCTCAGGTATAGCAGTTTACCACAGTCCAACAAGAAGGCTATGGGGACACAGTAGGGATAAGAGAGATTTGGTAGTCTGCCCTGTAAAAGTTGAAATTTTTGCAGTGTATAAATTTTCACCCATTTCACGCAACCAGAAACTAGTGTGAAAATGAAAGCATGTGAACATATGCTTGCCATATAGTGTTCCATTAATTCATGTCATGATTCTGCGGGATTGACAATGTGCAAAATTCATTCATTCAGACCCGGCCGAGCGCGAAAAAATTATGCAAAAATATCCCCATTTACAGTATCCATTGCCAAGTGCACATTTCCAGACATCTGTTGCAATTGGGAAATCAAAGGCTCTCCAGTGTGCATGGCACCAAAATTGCAGTTAGGGTTAATTTCTCAATTCACGTCACTTCAAGTCACTTCACGTTTGACTCCTGCAAAAGTAAGAGCAAAACATGTCCTGTAAAACGAGGAATGTTTGTGTGCATTTTAATTTCACGAATTTTGCGAGAGCCAAGATTCGCGAAATGAAAATGCATGTGAAAGTTCCTGTGCACACTACTCGCATTGGAGGCTAGAGGCAACTCGCAAAAAATTTCATGCCGCAAAAAAGGCCATCAGCTCCAATTAGCGAAAGTATTGTGTTTTACAGTACTCAGTACTTCTTGATGACATGTTCTAAACAGCACATCTATTTATTTGTGGGGGGGGGGGAGGGGGAAGCATAACTGATTAGGCAAAACATTCATCTTGCAAACTGCTGAAAAACATTTCCCCTGCTTGGGGATAAATCTCAAGATATTTTTTTCACACTAGAAAATCGTTTCAAGTTGGACACACTGTCTGTTGTTTCCGGACTAAATGTAAAAGCCCCTGGAGTAATACTTGCCCCATATTTCCAGTGATTTATTTTCGCCACGAGTTCATCGAGCAGTTGAGGTTTCATTAAACAGTGAAATAGAATAGCACTTGCAGAAAATGTTCCATTCTGCAGGTAATCGGGGTGATTCCCTGAAAAAAACACAGAGTGGGAATATATCAAGTACATATGCATTGTGGCAACACAGCTGCTAGCTAAATTGACATCATTAGCTTCACTACTGTCTTCAGGATTTTAACTAATTTAGCAGCTCTAGGCACTCTAGTGTTTTGTGACACTTCTTCCTTCTCTCTTTATAGATTTTTAACCCATTGAGAATGAACTGATTTTGCTATAACACACATTTCCACTAGACACCTGCTGGAGTATACTCGGGACTAGTCTTCAACGGGTCAAATGGGAATGAAACCCAAAGATCTCTGTGTAATGAGTAAAGATACATCTTTGTAATAGTAGAACACATCAGTGAAATATAGGGAAAATGAGACTAAGTTTTGGTACCACAGCAGTTTGTGATATCACAGAAGGACAGTGATAAGCAGGAAATTTAAAGAGAATTCCACAAAATGTATTTAAAAAAAATATGAAAACTACACATTCCTGTAAATTGTTATTGAAATATGTTAAGGGATTTCTCCTGCTTTCAGAAAGAGGTAAGTCGAGTGCTCTTCCAATATGCTAAAAAAACTGAAAATATATTGGATTCTCTTTATAATTTCTTTATTTTGTTGTCCAACTTTAACATCATGAATTGTTGAAATCTTCATATCCAACCATGGTGGTACCATAATTTGACAAGATTGATAACATTTGAATGGATTGTCTGATTTTCCTCAAATTTCACTGATGTGTTTTACTAATATTGCTGCAATCACTCAAATCTTTAGCTGAGAACCAGAAGGGCATATCACAATTTTGGGGGTATTGAAGAATTATTGGTACATATTGTAGAGCTCAATTTCCTGTGCATTATGATATCAGTAAAATCAGTAAAAAATTCAGTAAAATGTTCAAAATCAAAACCACAAGGGGGCAATTTTACCCAATATAAGGAACAATGCTACAAGGTACAGGATAGTGACAGGTTATTATTTTTTTTTAAACCAATATGAAGTCATGTGACATTCCCTCTCACACACACATAGTCACACACACATACATACATACACTCACAGAGAGACATACGCACACACACACACAAACACAGCGGAAGATGTTTCAAAGTTTTCAGCCTATGAGAGAATCCCACAGGCACTCTTACTCTTACATTACAAAATGGGTCAAGGATTTTCCCTGAGTACTACAGCCTGTTGTGGTTCAGTGGCTATGACCATGGCATATCAATCATGAGATCTGTGGTTCAAGTCTCCTGAGAAGCACCTGTGGTACCCCTGAGAAGGCACTTCATCCTCATTGTGCAGTCCCTGGGAAGGGACTTACACCAGTTGGTCCCATGGCAGCTTTGCTGATAAGCATTTTACCGGTAATTACTTCCTTAGCGGCCCCGCAAATCATGAATACCCCACGAACATAATATAGCCCCCCTCCCCAACGTGTTTTTCCAAGTAAAAACAGCCACTTTATGAGATCCGCAAAGGCAGTCAACACTGCTCAGAAATGGTGGCCATTGATGGCCAGGCCGAAGATAGATTGTCTTCAGGATTCCGTCTTTTTCTCCCTCCTTCTCTTTCTTCTATCGCCAGTTTTCACATGCACTGATTGGTCTGAAGCTTTTACTGTCACATTTTATCAGCTCGCTTTCGCCGACCAAAGCCCGCTCTCAAATTCGTCTCATCACTTTGCATCCATCAGCTGATCGGTAGCCAGTTTCTGCTCGGGACGTCCACTCTAGCCAAGAGATAGATAGATGGAGAGAGAGATAGAGAGATATATACAGACTGAGGGGTGGAGGGGGGGGGGGGGAGGGGGAGAACAACAGGCGACCGGAGGTTCTCATTCTATACAGGGGGTGATTTGTCTCTCTCTCTCTCTCTCTCTCTCTCTGTTGCATCAACCCCATATGGAAGGAGCAGACAGCATTTACAGGCTATATGGACTGAATTCAGCTTGCTTTATGTGCAAGCACCTGCACCTGCAACTTTGAAATTTCATTTTGAAATGAATTGGTGGGGGGGGGGGGGGAGGGGTGGGTAACTATCCTGTCTGCTGGAAGTATATATTATCAACATCAGGATACACATTCTTGATCTTGTGCATTTTGGGTGCATTTTATTTATTTATTAGATGCTTTTTATTTTGTTCAGCAGAATGGACTCTGTAGGAATAAATCTAATCCAATATTTATGGCCATGCTTGAGATATAAATCTTGAAAGCTATAACCATTTATGACTTTTCCATGCTGATGACTTTAAATTGTTTCTTTATAAGTTGTTGTTGTTGTTCTCTTCTATTGGTCAGGAGATGCACTGCCCGTGATCCTTCTTCATTTTTATTATGTACTTGAATTTCTGTTTTGTTTTTGTTTTTTGGTCTATTCTCTTTTTTTATTAGATGTTGCCTTGCCCACAGGCTAATTTTTGATGCTCCCACAGGCGAGCAAGTGTAAACACATAAATTCAAACTCCCATCAATCTCCTGTTGGCTGCTTGCATTATAACGGCACTGATGGCGAACTGGGATTTTGAATACCACCTGAGCTTCTGTCCCCGTATGGGAAACGTGAGCTGGCGCATGATAGCTCCCGCATAAATTGATTCAAAGGTCATGACTTCATTGATATAAACATCAGTCTGGAAGAGGAAGGGTAGTGTGGCTTGATACCCTCTCTTTATCCCATCGTTTTCCACTCACTAGAATCTCAAACTTGCTAGAATAATGGTGCAAAGGCCTGACGTGGACTGGATGGTTAGTGTTGACTTCACAGTGACTTTTGATATCAATAATGATAATGATAATAACAATGATTACATTTACAATAAAATCTCTTTTTTTGGTGGTAGTGGTGCATTTTCTATTAAAAACTGATTAATACACTTTACATAGCAAAATTCCCACAATAACAGTTTAAAAAATAATAGATAAAATACAAACTGTATGAGATTATTTCCCAAAAATCAATACTATGCTAAGGGTATTGAGTTCAGTTCCTATTAAAGGTAGTGTATTCCACACTGAACAATTGGCTCACAAAATAAACAAAATACTGTGCTCACTGGACTTTGTTTTACATTTGGTGTGTGAAGCACAGTGGTACCATGGCCCCCCCCCCCAAAAAAAAAAAAAAAACACAAACAAACAAAACAATAATTTTCTATGAACAGTACACAGTACATGGACTTACTACTGATATGCATTAGCATTCATATTTTTCCCTGCCTTCTATAGATGAGCCAAATTCTTTTTCATTATGCTAGAAAAGTGAATATATCACACACTGTTGCAGCCTTCTTCAATCCAGTGATGGTGTCTCAATAACATTTGAATGGATTTTCAGATGTGGTAGTTCCTCAAACCTCACTGGTATGTTTTTTTTTTTTTTTTTTTTTTTTTTTTTACTTCTATTGCTGCATTTGATTAACCCACAAGTGACATTTTGGGGTAAATTCCCCTTCAGTGGCAGAGTGGGAAGTTTAGATCAGTCATGGTGTGTCTGCCTTAGCACATTTTGTGTGTCTGTCTGTGTGTTTGTGTGCAATATAAGAGAGCCAACCATAAGAGTAGTCAATGTGAAAAGTTGCTCTTGACAAGTAGGGGGTAAAATAAATTATATTCTGCCTTCAGTTGTGCTGAGTGACACATTTGGACATGGAAGTGCCACTTTAGATCCGCAAAGGGGATATCTTCTCATACTATATGTGATTGTGAGGTAGCATTTTTCTTGATTCCCTATTTACCCATGCACTGAATTACCATATATGCTACCAAGTTGTTTCATTTGTCAAAATGGCTACTCAGTGACTCCAAGCAATCATGTGAAAGTTTTGTTAAAGCATTTTGAAGTCAAAGCTTCATGACCTCTCATGAATACATTCATGGATAGTATATAATCAATATTGTGATGATAACAATGCTGATGATGATATACTATCATTATTATCACATCATTATCACTTTAATGATGTCATAATTAACCTGTTGAGGACGAATACCGAGTATACTCGGGCAAGTGTCTATGGGAAATGTGTGTTGTAGCAAAATCAGCCTGTCCTCAACGGGTTAAGGAGAAAAGCAAATATTTTTTTTTTTCATATCAGAGCACACAAGTTCTGTGATTTCTTTGAGAATTTGGGACTGCATGCACCGGTGAGCAGATTATACCATGGCAAAAATTACAGTCTGGAGAACTGCCATCAGCATTAGATGTGAACATGTTGGGAGTATTCTGTGGGTGTGTGTGGTGTTTGAATGCAGCCATTAATATGGAAAGATGGAAAGGGGAGGAAAGGAGAAGGGGAGGGGTGGAGAAAGGAGGGGAGGGGGGGGGGGGGCAGAGACTGCAGTGTTGTGGTGCCTTAGTATAAACCTGCCCACACTGAGACTTTCAATGTTGGGCGCTGTATGCATCATGCAGTACACAGTGTATGGTCTGGTTACAAAATCCATACATTATGTATGACTTCTGTATTCTCTGATCAATGCATGCATGTGGCACTGTATCATCCATGTATTCCAATGCTATCATTTGCAGCATTGTATTGGGACATACCTTTTTCTGGACATGGTGGGATGAGACTGTATGGATCAGTGATTTCCTTTTTGCTGTTTTTTTTTTTTTAAACCAATTGAAATGAAAATTAAGAAGGGTTATTGTACCCTTGAAATCTTGATGACTGTAAGTGTGTTTGTACTTTGTTGGTTGAAGCAGAGCTGCAAAATGTGTGTGATCCTGCAAGTTGCTCCTTGAATTAAAAAAAAAAAAATCTTTAGTGTTATACAAAAGAATCTGAAAACCTCTGTGATTCTCTGATTACTATAACTCCAGAAATTTTTGCATGCATTCTAATTGTGTAAATTTTGCAAGAGCCAAGATTTGCAAAAATAAAATGCACACAAACGTTCTTGCCTACACTCAATCCATTGAAATGCCAGTGGCAATTTCCTATAATTTCATGCCGTGAAAAAAGGCCATCTGGTCTAATTCGTGAAAATTTCATGCCGCAAAAATATCATGCTTTAAAGTACTTTCCCCACTTGAGCTTCATGTAAAACACGGGTATTTACCTGAATGCTCTTTGAAACCTGTCTGATTTTCATGTGTGAGTGTCAGCAACCCTGTAATTGGATCCCGAAAGGAAATGTTATGCATGTACATATAGATGCAGTCATTACCCACAAAAAGCCAAGTTGTTTGGAATGATCTGTAACCTCCACTTGATATAGTGCTGGTTTAAAGCCCCTCCCCCCCCCCCACACACACACAAACAAACAATGATGAACAACCAAAATGCATGCAAGGCAAGTTGTTTAAAGGTCCTGTTTACCTTTGGGAGCAGTGATTTAAAAAAAAAAATCAAGATATCACATTTGATGCATATGTGTAGGTCTGTTGTATCACAAAACATCCTACCATATAAAGTTTTCGCAATAAAGCCTGTAATATAAGGAGATATCAGTATCTTTCTCAATAAACTGTAACTGTAGACAGTTTAGTCTAGAAACTTTTATTATTATAAGTATTGTTCACATTTTGTGTATTTAACAATACTTTAAGAGATGGTACAGTATTGGTACAGGTGAGAATTGGGCTTTTAACTTTTTGCGAGATATCAAGAAACTGTAAAATAGGACAGAGCGTACCTTTTTGAGAGGAATTCAAAGGTTTTTTTTTTATGAAAATCGGTTTTGGAATGGCTGAGACATCCAAAAATAAAGTAAAACAAAGCGATCGTAATAAAAGTTGGGTCCCTTATTTTATTAGAATTGCTCTGTTTTGGGTATCTCAGCCATTTCAAAACCAATTTTCATCAAATAAACATTGAATTCCTTGTGGAATTACATGCTCTTTCATATTTCATAAGAGGTTTCTCATAATCTCAGCCCAAAATGTTAGAAACCCAAGGTTAGGTCTCAACCAAAGACCATACTTACTTTTATCAGATTCAGTAAGATTTTTTACATTAAAAATAGCAAAATCAGACTTTCTGTCAGAGAAATCAGATTTTTAGAAAATATTTAGATATACCTTTCATGTGTATTTTCTGAAGATTTGACCAAAAGTAAGATTTTTGACTTCAGTTTGCATATAAAATAAGATTTTTTGCAATCCACGAGTAAGATATTTCATCTTGAAATGTTGGCAGGTATGCAAAACTGTACGATCCCTTTAACATCGATTACATGGATTCAAATTTCGAAAGTTGTTGTTTCCATCCCTAACTCACATTTTAGAACTATTCTAAAGCACTAATGCTGGGTTTTTATTTCATCTGCAATTGGTAAATTATGCCTTTAAGTGCAGAACAAATGGCATTTTGTCTTTAAGGATCTCCTCAAACTTAGCATCTGGAGATGATAACATCAAGCTGCTTAATCCTGCTTCCGTCGGAAGGAATGCATAAAAAGATTGCAACATAAATGCAGTATTCCGCAGAGACATTTCTCAGGGAGTTTGCTGCAGCTGTAAAAACAGGATAGAAGCTGTATTTCAATTCTTGATATAATCTTGGCCCAAAGCAATAAACTGCCACACAGGAATTATGGGAGGGGGGCCTCATAATCCTACTCTTATGTAAACACGGTAACCATCAAATAGTTAATACACTGCAACAAGATTATACCAGTACATGCTCTATATTTAGTGAAACGCATGCCAGTATTTTATGTCCATATTTTATTATTGGATGTTTCTGCATTCTATCAGTTCTTCTATGGGACTGCAAATTACTTTTTTTTTTTTGTGGCTATGGCTGGAAAGGCATCTACATATTTGGCAGAACTTGTGTGACAGGAAACTTTAAAATAATTATTTCTCAACCGATGTCTTCTATTAAAGCATTTTGATGTTTGTATGAGAATAAAATGAATAAGCAATGAAATCCGGCAATGGACTTCGAGAAATTTTACAGCAAAGGAGATGCCATCTGGTGCAAATCGCATGGTTGTGAACGTTAACGAATCTCTTTAAATAGTCAGTATTTTATTAAGGGATCTCATTCATGTCATCCACCTCTGTACATCAAATGATATTGTACAAACAAGCAGGCACTTACAATCCAGTGTCACTCAGTTCCGAAGTGCTGATAAGAATAGGAAGATTCAAAATGTGTCATGCAGTGTTCAAGTGTAAGTTCGAGACTGCTTCCCGCCATGTAGTATTGTGTTCCTACACTTTGTGCTTTTTGATAAGGTTAAGCAAATAGCTACCTTGTATAAAGATATTGAAAGTTCCCTTTGTGTTATCCATAACTAGGTATTTGCAATATGACAGACCTTTTACAGAATTGATCATTTACTCATGCTACAGTGCCAAGTTATCCCTCAGAGTAAACAAAAAAGAAGAAGAAGAAAGAAGTAATTTAACCCTTTATGTTCATCTAGGCACTTCACTTAGCAGACTAAACTTTTCATCAGAATGCAGCAATCCTTTCAAACTTCACCCAGTTGTAGATCAGCAGGCCCGCTGTGGTATCACAATGTGCCTTAGTCCAACAGGAAGGCCATGGTGAAATTGCGAGGTTCAAGGGGAGTAGGTAATCTCTATTCATTGACAATTATAGCCTACAGATAATTTTGCCGATTGGCAACAGTATCATGCAAGCCTTCATGCTGATCAATAAATACCTGGTAAATCACAGTAAGGGTTAACAGAGAGATAGAAATAGACAGAAAGAGCGGGTGGGGGGGGGGGGGGGACGGGAGAGAAGACGAGATGCAGACAAAGCTTTACTACAAGGTCAGGGTCAGGGTTTTATTATTCTCCTTCTCCAATTCCCCATGGTAGTGCTCTAGTATGTCCCCTAGTATGGTAGAAAGGGAATTTCCTCATGAATCCTCACCCTTACCCTGGTATCATCACTCTCCAAGCCATACATGAATGGTGTCGCGCAGGGCCTGCATTGTATTCCGGTTTCCTGGTACTCGACTTTCGCTACGGAGAGGGAACTTCTAGTTTTGAGAATGAGCAAGCTTGACCGACTTTTCTTGCCAGAGACCTGCACATGTACCTACATGTCTATCGCCACCCTGTGACCGCGAGTTGGGATTGTCAAGTATCGGCTGTGGCACCAACATGTCAAGGGGAATAAGGACGGGTTATGTGGGGTGACGCTGAGTTTGTTGCACCTCAAAATTATGGCGGACCGAATTCCAGAGGGTCGAGTTTGAGAGATGTTGTGATCCCCTGAACACGACACATGCACCCGTAGCATCGAGGCACCTGTGTTCCTGACAAATGCGGGAAGCTTACAGGGGCTTTCTGGGATGAAAGCGATAAACCAGGAGGGCTTTTCACATTTATGAAGAAATTTGTTTTAATCTTGTACATGAGTGCGTTTCTGAGAATACTTGAAAGGTGCGTTCAGACTAGGAAATTTTCTCCTCACTGACCGTAAACCTGCAAACTCAAGACCATGCAGCATCACAAACTCTATGGCCTATCATGCTGTCACCGCATACATGTAATTTTTGAGATGACTGAATTTGAGAGTACATTATGTATCTAAATGTGTACACCATGGCAGAAGTTAATACACTGTCAAGCCTCTTATGCTCCTGTCTCCTTACTGGTGTAATGGAGATCAAAGAGTTCAGGCTGGAAGTGCATCCCCGAAGTTGAGAATTCTCAGTTGGACTGCGATCGACCAAATGTGATTTGGAGACCATATTTGTGAGAAATGTGATTCCAAGTTTGCACTTACATATATGTACAAAAGAAGAAAAAACTCTGCTAACATGAAACATGTTTCTGAACACGTAAACTGGCGAGTTCTGTGCCAATTTGAAAGGGTTTGACATTTTTGATTTCTCGTGCTATCCTCAACTGACATCTTTTTCCTCTTTCTCTTTTATTCCTCCTCCCCCCCCCCCCCCCCACCACGGGGATGGCGCTGACTGTAAACACGCGCAGCGTAATCCAAGTGTCAATCAATACAGGCTCGGACCTATTTTATGTTGCATTTTGGTTGTTTGATCTAGGACCACCAAGGTGAAATGCACGCTTGGCATGTAATTGCTTTTGTTGGAGTCTAGTCTTACAAAAGTAGACTCTAACTTTATTTTCTTTTTTAGCTCACAAGTACATGGAGTAATAGACTTTATGCTATGTATACACAAACCCACTAACACTTTTTACTAGAATTTATCTGCTGCTGTATATTGTGTGTATGTATGTATGTCTGTATATGATTATGCAAATGTGTGTGAATATAATGTGCAGATATGGGTGTGTATGTACATAATATATACCATACGCTTCTGTGTATGCATTGTGTAGAGTAGATGTGTGTGGTTGTGTATATTATGGTATACAGGATCTTGCACCCCCAAATATCTGTGTTCATGCAAAGTAGATGAGTTTCAAGTTTCCCGCATGCATCATTTCTGGGGCAACAGAGCTTTCCCCCAGCCTGGTTTTTCTCTCTGGAACTCTGGAATTCTCTGTTAAACTGAGAATGGAGACCTAATTCATTCTCTTCAAGAAAGAATTCAAAACATTTTTATACTTAATTATGTCAGTAACTATGTGTTCCCTTTCAATCATTTTTTTTTTCCAAATGAAGCATTGTAAAAGGAGGTCTCACCTTTCTGCGCCAGAAGTGTCACTGTTGACAGACGTGCTGCATTGACTCGTTGAGGACGAGTCCCGAGTATACTCGGACAGGTGTCTATGGGAAATGTGTGTTTTAGCAAAAGCAGTCCATCCTCAATGGGTTAAAAGACTCCGTTATTATTGTTATGAGAGACCTCGAGAGACTCCTTTCATTACATCGTAGATACACTGTTTTACCTACTTGAATTCTTTGTTATATTCATCAGTCTAATGTGGTTCATCTGGGTGTACAATACTCGGAATAGCCATATTTACGACAAATGCTGAAATGGGCTGCCCTAGAAACACATTTTTGTTGCCTTCACGATGCTGTCTGAACCTGGAATAGGGGAGGTCTCCTTTTGCTAGACTAGCTCTGTCTTAGAGCAGGGTGATGATGCAGAATCTCCGGCTCAGCCCTCCGCCGCTATTGATTTCGATGTCTTTGTTGTTGTCACATTGTATCCGCCACTGCTGGAATCAGAAAGACTGGCATTGTGGGTGAATTCCACGCCAGAACAGAGTAGCCTAGCTACCTGGAGGTTCTATGTTTAATATCGCTCTCCCTCTCTCCTGGCCTGGCCATACGCGATGAATGGAAGCTTTAATGTCATGAAGACATCATAAGTCCACAGCAGTGCGTCGTGGGAAGGAGGAAAGCCTGTTATGGATACGTAGACATTCCATGCTACGAGTCATAGATGTATATCGATCGCTTTATTCTTTATTGATTCTCAATAAGTGATTGTTTTATGTGAGAAATTAATACCATCAAGTTTACCCAGTGTGTTGGATGTAATCAGGACTGAATGAATACAAACAATTACAATGACCTCGAAATTGAGGGTTTGGCCCAACTTTTCTTATTTCAGTTGTGTGAAATTGATGTATTTTCAGAATCAATGTTAGTCATGAATGACAATGGCGATATGACATCCTGTTGCATGAAACGAATCAGTAAGAGTTGAGAGATTTGAGAAAGGAGTGCTTGGGACGACTTGCCAAATTTTTTGATTTGTCTCACCTTTGCTGAAATGCACCAGTGCCTCGGGGTTACTTTTTGGTCATATGACACAGGCATTTTCCTGGAGGGGAAGGTGCGCAAACCGCCATGGTGTCACGATATTGCTACAGCTGTCTAGATTAGAACGCAACGAGTGTGCGACGCGGGGTGACAATCGTTCCCGCCGCATTTGCATTTCAAGGTGACGTTTCCAACGGTGTGATCGTCTGCCTGATAATCGGCCAATCTGTTGTAGATTGCTCCCGCTCACTATGCTCGAGACGGTCAGGGTCTCCAGCTCCCGTTCTCTCCTCTTCCTCGTCTTCTTCTTCTTCCTATTGTTCTTTCCCTCTTCTTCTTCCTCCATCAAATTTTTGTCTTTCTTTGTTCAATTCTGCCTCGTCCATCTTCTCCTCTTCACTCCTCTCCTCCTCTTCTGCCTTTTCTTCCTACTGTTTTCTTTTTCCATTTTGTTTTTCTTCTGTTCTGCCTTGTTTGTGTTCTCCTTCCCTCCTCATTTCATTTCATATCATTTCTCCTCTTCCCTCATTTCATTTCATTTAATTTCTCCTCTTCCCTCTCTTCCTTGTCATCTTCCTCTTCTACCCTTGTCTTTTTCCTGTTCTTCTTTGTTCTATTCCTTCTCCTCTTTATCTTCCTCCTCTTTCTCCTTTTCCTCTTTGTTTTCGTCATCAGAGATTAGCCACTTTCACACTGGCAAAAGATTGCGTAGTTTAAGATCTCAAAGTTTTGTCAGTGTGACAAACTCGTGAAACATCCCGCTCAAACTAGTGATATTTCCCCCACCCCCACCAAACTTTTCAATCTTTTGCCAGTGTGAATGCTAGAAACTGAAACTTTGCAAAGTTTGTCACATGACCACTCAACCACCTGTTTGCGGGTGTTACCTCCGAAGCACGGTCATCGTGATGAACAGTAGTACATTGTTACATCACAATCACCAGCTGTCAGACAACGTAAGCGCTTTCTTCTGTCTTGCACACATGCACCAATTACCAAAACTTCTTGATCCAAAGATCGAGAAGTTTGGCTGCCAGCGTGAATGGACAACAAAAGTTCATGAAGACTTCACAATCTTAAACTTCTCTATCTTTTGCTAGTGTGACAGCGGCTAAAGATACTGCAATTTGAATCCAAACTTGTCAGGCATCACAGTAAGCAACAGCTTGGCAAGGATCAACACTTTCTATTATGAATCCATTTCACCACTGCATTCATACCAATACCTTATTGGTGACTGTCTTGTCATGGATCTGAGAGACAGTGAAGAAACAGTATCATACTTAGGGAGGTTTATTGAAGTTGCACTCGTTTTATGACTTAAATATAAATCATGAAATATACCTGATTTATCCTACAGATCATAATTGATCCATAACTTCTTTTCCACATGCCTTGTGACTTTTGATATTCCTTGTAAAAAAAAAAAATCAAGCAAGGAGTTTGGAGTGTCACCCACATATTGTAAAAGTTGAAATTTTGGTGGTGTGGAAATTTTCACACATTCTGCGTGACCAGAAACCAGCACAAAAATAAAAACATGGAAACATTTTTGCACGTCATGTGGTCCATTGATAAATGTCTTGATTCCGCAGAATTAAAAACATGCAAAATTCATCTTACCCAGGCAAGGGTGTAAAATCACTTGCGCGAAAATAACCACTTGTACAGTAGTAGAATATAGACACTCTGTGGCAACTCCTGAAAGCACAGAATCATTTTCAGGTCCACCTTAAGGAAAACAAACAAACAGAAAAATAGCCAAAGCAAATTAAACTCACAATGTAACTGTACCTCCAGTAGTGTCATTTGTTCCATTCCCAAGTGAAATTATGTGACATATATATCACATTGCCAAAGCTAGCTCTGTTGTAACCATTAAAACGATATAATGTAATTCATATACAGCCTAGAATGCAATAATAACAATAGCAAAGCAGTGAAACAATAGAAGTGTTTAATGTATTTTATACCTTCCAAGCGTATCCGGGCAATTACCCCCGGAGGGCAATTACCCCCCGGCCAAATACTGGTTAGTGGTAAGGTAAGAGTAAAGATTAGGGTTAGGGTTAGGTTTAGGGTTAGGAGTTTGGGTTAGGGTTAGGGTTAGGTTCAGGATTAGGATTAGGATTAGGGCCAGGGGAAGGGTGCGGGGTAATTGCCCAGGGGGTAATTGCCCTAGACCCCTTCCAAGGCCATCCAGGATATTTTTTGGAAAATGTCTCTAGAGGAAAGAATTTCACCTGAAACACAGCTTGGTTCCATCAAAGCAATTTACACCCCAAGAGTAATTGCCAGCTGAAACAACGAGTACAACAGTAACAACAACAAGCATGGCAAACCCAGCGTAAAAAAACAACTCTATCTCCCCCCCCCCCCCCCAAAAAAAAAAAAAAAAAAAAAAAAATCTCCCAAAAACATGAATATATTTGTTTTGCTGGATATCTCAATCCTTGGCTCAGAAACGTAATTTGCCGGGCGAGGCTGAAAAATTGATCGTCGTCCGATGTTGGGTCGCGTGCTCAGAATAAGGCGTGTAGCCTGCCCCAGTTTTTGTATGTTTGCCGCCCCAGTTTTGGCCGCGAGCTGCATTTTTTCAGAGTGTATAGCACTAAACTTGCAACACAGTTTCTTGACAAGCGACTTTTTACTGGCATTAAAAAAAAATAGAGGGACAATGGTGTTATCTTCTTCCTGCATATTCACAATAATTTCTATCTTTACCTTGCAAAGCATCGTCTACCATTCTAAGTGGGTTCACGTTCGTGTGGCATTGTTTTCAACAAGCAATAACAGTCTGCATTATTTAAACTCAAATGTATGACCCAGATGTATGAATCAAGATGATATTTAGCCTTTTTTTGGGGGGGGGGGGGAGGGGGAGGGGGAGACAGGAGAGGGGAAATAGAGAGAAAAAATATTGTGTCTCTCAAGCGCCCAATGTAGTACCTATGATACTGTATATCTGACAGTTGTGTAGATGGGTGTTTTGTAATGAATTTGTCATATTGTGCGTGAATCTAAGAACTAATGCCTTATTGTCAGTCTCCTCAAATGATTTGTAAAGTGAAAGGAGTGTCACCCTTCAGGCAGTGACTAATGGCTCTGAAAGGTATTATTTACCATTATTTGCAGATGAAACAAAATCCCAGTTTTAGTGCTTCAAAATAGTTCTAAGATGTGGGTTAGGGACAGAAACAGCCGAGATGTAAAATTGTAATCAGTATATTCAATGATAAGTATTGTTAAATGTACAAAACGTGAACAATAGTTACTATAAAATTGTTTCTTGAATAAACCATCTACAGTTATGATTTAATTAGAAAAAATAGTGACATCTCCTTATAGGTTGGGCTTTATTGCCATTTTTTTTTTTTTTTAAGGTTGTTTTGTGATACGACTGACCTACACATATATGCATCAAATGTGATATCACAAACATCTTTAAAATCACTGCTACAAGTGGTAAACAATACCTTTAAGCCCGACGCATGCTATCCGACTCATGACTATACAACTGACAGACTTTGGATCCAAAATAAATCACAGTAGCCTCAGAATAAACACACTTGTTTATTTCAGATCCAAAGTCTGTCAGTCGTATAGCCGTGAGTCATATAGTGTGCAGCGGGCTTTAGGCATACATATTACTCTGTATCTGTCAAAGTAATCTGACTGACGTTGGTGAACTAATCGTGGGAGATTTATGCATCATTGAAATTAACTGTAAATGGCATTTTCTCAATATTTCCCTTACATTTTTTTGTTTGTTATATGGTAGCGAGTAATGCTTGTCAAAATTACTCTTAAGAAACATGTATATATGCCCTGTTTTGATATAACAATTTTTACTATAGCATCACGACAATCAAATCAGAATGCAAGTGTTCAGTTAAGTAAGTAAACCCAGAAAGAATAGTTGAGCATTCATCGAAAGTTTCAGGAAAAGGATTTGGCAATGAGGACAAAGTGCCTTGCATAGGGGTACAATCGCTGCAGCTAGAGGGCAATTGAACCAGAGACCTTCTGCTTGATAGCACATAATGTCATCTACTGAGCCACAAGGGAACTTTAAGCAACGTGTGGTATGGTGATGTTGCAGTATACATAGTAGAATGATATTCAAATTCCTGACAGGAATGTGCCATTGCTTTCAAGTTTGAGAAAACTCCTCCTTAAGTTCACTGTGAGCCAGGAGCAGACATGAAAACCAGGTGATTCAGTATAATACCTTCAAGTCCTGCCCTTGTGGTGCTCAACTGTATATGATATGAGTGACCACACTCTTCTCTATTGCTCTTTTCTTAATTCCAGGAGCAAAAAGGATATTTGGTGGCAAGGTGGCCCAGTTTTGGAGTATTATTACAGGAGAGGCGCTAAAACTTGTACGTCTGTAACATCAGGCGTACTATCGACAGGAGCAGTGTTGAGTTACCGACTCGGTTCGGTCGAAGAATTCAGCAGAGTTGTGAAAGTGATGCAATTTCTGGAGGGGAGGGGGAAAAAAAGTGATTTTTTTAGTTGCATAATGGAAATTCTTGGCAGTGTGCAAGCTGTGAAATGGTGCATAAATGCCAGAGATTGGACGGGTTGTGCCAATGATTTTCAGGTATTCTTTCTCTTTGTATTCTGCTGTCTCATGCTGGCTAGGCCCTATTACCACCAGCCACTCTAATATATCTTGTCTGGTGGATTTCACTTGATGGTGACTGCTGTGGAGGGAGAAAAATAAAAACACTCTAAAAAACAAAACGGAGTAAAATCAAATCACTTTGTGCTACAAATTCAACCTTTCGTGGTGCCACCTTTTATTTCCTGATCGAGTTAGTCCTTCTTCCAGATTGCATCCTGGCTATTCAAAGGATGAGAATACAGTAAAAAAGACAAAAAAAAAAAAACCACAAACATTTGCAGCATGAATCTTTTGCGAAATTGCCACTGACATTCAGTGCATTGTATAATATAGACAATCAATTTCGAATGCATTTTACTTCCACAAATTTTGGCTCAATGCAAAATTCATGAAAGTGTCATGCACATGGAATATTTCTGGTTTCAAAGCATCAACTTAAAGAATGTTATGCTAATGTTGGAGCCAGTGGGGCTAATGTACATCATATTCGTCCCATGGATAAGGAATACAACATGATTGCCTAACATTTTTCAGTAGTTTATGGGAGAAGAACAACCCAATAAAATTTGTCTATCAGTATCAATCCATTGATTTTGCTATAACACACATTTCCTATACATGTAGACACCTGTCCAATTATAATTGGGACTAGTTTACAATGGGTTAAATACCTCAAGCTGATGTATGTGAAATAAATAACAATGGAATTGTACAATAAAAATGAAAACCTAATAAATTTTGATGAGTCTGACATGTCAGATATGATTGCCTTTTTACTACTTAACCAATCATTCTGAAACTCCTGTTTTAGTACTCACTTAATTAAGACAGCTGGTTATTGCACAATGTATTTTTCAGGTGACATTTTGAGCAGTTCATACGTAAGTTGATTATGAGAAGTAGTTGGCTGTTTAATCATTACTGACAGGGAAAATGTCAAGATTTTTTGTAGTCGTTGTTGCTGGGAAGTAGAAATGAATCATTTTGAAAAGCACCAACTTGATGGAAGAAAATGACAATCCAAGATGCCGATGTATCTTTGTATCATGATGGAAGACTGTGATGGAGATATAATGTCTGCAGGAGTGTCGATAATGTGTTATTTGTTAATTTGCAGTGCTTATTGAGCCCCTTGCTAACTTTTGCAGATGAACAAAAAAAAAAAAGCTTTAATGCTTCAAAATATTTCTGAAATACTAGTCAAGGATAAAAATAATGAACATTAAATCATAATCCATATATAATCAATGCAAAGTATTGTTAAGTTTACAAAATGTTAACAGTTGTTTTAATAAAAACCATTTCGAGAATAAACTGTCACTGTGATGGCTTATTGAGAAAATTAGTGATGTATCCTTATATTTGCAGCTTAATTGCAAAATTTTTGTACAGTAGGGTGTTAATTTTGTGATACAACTGAATTAAACACGTGCATCAAATGTGATTATCGAACATTTTTTTTTAAATCTCTGCTCCCAATGTTAGATAGTGGCTTTAATTGCCATGTAGCAGCTTCGTCTCAGGTTGACACATGTTTTTTCACCCACTGCCATCTGCACATTACATTTTAATAGTGGAAAGAGTATGAGGAATTTTGCCCATCAGAGGAATGCTTTAAGGAAATGTGATCATTTTTTTTTTCTTGAAGTAACAATAATAGTATTTACAATATGCATGCGTGACAAGATAAGAGAACATGACAGAAAAAAAATCAAGGTCTTCAAGCATGTACTGATGACGAACAGATTTCTCAAGATGTTGCCACCAGCCTGAATATTTTCTCCTTCGTTAAAGCTCTGTGTCAAACTACAATTCTGAGTCTGGAGAGTTTGGAAGTGTTGTATGCATGTGGACAAGAGTGGAGAAGATGAGAGTATATTATCTCTTTATGTGCCATGGTGGAAACCCCCTGTGTGCCACATTATTCTGAGGCACGAAGATAGTCATGCTTAGAGAAAGAATTCTGTTTTTCCAATCTGTATAACTTCTACAAATTTCTGTTAAGCTGGACATAATAGTGAGCAAAGTTAAAGAGGAATGCCAAACTTTGCTTCCATATACAATGTATAACAATTCTATTTTCAATTTTTCTTTTGAATTACCAGTTGCTACATTACTGTAAAGGAATGACTTTTGCACATAAAATAGTGACAGAAACTTAAAGTGTACATGCAAAATCTAGTTGGGAACACCGCTTGATAGTCATTTACCACATAATGCAAGCCGTATGTGAGAGGAACAAAAGGGCGAGAAACGCTTTCATTGTACCGCGGGATTAGCGATTTATCGATCGGTTTTGGCGGCTTTGTTTGTTGAGCAGAATATGCGAAGTTGGCACGTCGTCGACTGAGTCGGACGTGCGAACGTGGCACGTAAAGAGTTAAGGATATCGTGAGAGAACGGTTAGCCTTGGCAGGTAAGAAACGCCTCAGAGGAGAATGGAAGATGAGGGAATGCTGAGGGAGACTTGGAAGGAGAGGCCATAGAAAGGAAACATGCAGGGTTCCATAAATCTACATGTATTTGTGCCTTGGTGTAAGCCCACGTCCTGTGTGCCGCCGCATTATTCTGAGATCAGAAGGCATAAGAGCTTTTGGAAAACATTCTGCTTTTGCAAAGCCACATAACTTTGTAAAGAAATGATTATGCTAGACATGTGGTGAGCAAAGTTGTAAGGAAAATTCCAATCTTTGCTGTGACATATATTTGAGAACAAAGTTATGATTATGTTGTTCTTGCCAATATCCAGTAGCTACAAGTACGTTATTTTCCAGGTTTGGGAGGTATGACTTTTGCACACACAACTTGGGCAGAAAATAAGAATTTACTGGACCCCCCCCCCCCCTCGCTGGAACACTGCTCTTCAATCACTATGCAATGCAAGCTACATGTGTCTGCTTTTATGAAGAATGCATAAATATATGGAATTTTGAACTTGCAAAGCTTTAGATTATTTTAAAGGACAAGTTCACCTTCATAAACATAAGGATTGAGAGAATGCAGCAATATTAGTAGAACACATCAGTGAAAGTTTGAGGAAAATTGGACAATCGATGCAAAAGTTATGAATTTTAAAAAATTTTTGTGTTGGAACCGCTGGATGAGGAGACTACTACAGCTTGTGAGTCATATGCGTACAACAGTATAAAGAAAATGTAAAGAAAATTCAACATACTTTCACTTTTTCGCATAATAAAAGAGCACTTGACTTGCCTCTTTCTAAAGGCAGGGGGAATAATATTACCCATAACATTTGTCGGTAACGAGTCGGGGGAATGTGTACTTTTTTCAAAAGATGAAATTTTGTGAAATTCTCTTTATATTTTCCTTATATTGTTGTACGCATTGTGACATCTAAGTTGTTCACACACTGCAGTAGTCTTCTCATCCAGCGGTTACTGCACAAAAACTTCAAAAATTCATAACTTTTGAACGGATTGTCCGATTTTCCTCAAACTTTCAATGATGTGTTCTACTAATATTGCTACATTCTCTCAATCCTTATGTTTATGAAGGTGAACTTGTCCTTTAATGTGGCATTTGGCAATTTATCGATTAGTTTGTGTGTTTGAGCAAAATTTGCAAACTTAGCAAACTGTCAACTGAGTCAGGCATACGAGCATGGCACACAAAGAGTCAAATATGTCGGTAGGTACATTTATCAACTCATTTCTAGGGCAGAATTAAGGCTTCCAAACCAGTGAAAGAGTTTTGGACAGTTGATATAAACACAAAGCTGTTTTGATTATGGGGTTGGAAACAAGATTCTGAAATGCCAAAAATAGTGAGATCGCAAACACATTTGAGCCACAAACACGTTTCTGTAGAGTTGATAAATGCAGAGTTGTTTTGAAATGCATTTATAGTTTGAACCTGCCCATGCCAACCACTGCCAACTATATACATCTCTGCTCCTCAAGTCAAACTGCGCAATAGAACTGTGCAGTGACAGGGCCTCCCAATTGACTCATGACAGAGTTGATGGATGCAGCAACTCGAGAAACATGATCGTAAAGGTGCTTGCGAATGCGTTTTGATGGTGGGTATTAAAATGTGTTTTGATCATGGGAAAGCTGATGAATGCAACTACTGAGAGAAGAATGGAAATAATCAAATCCCGAGGGGAAGAAAGAGAGTACAGCTGCCTGATAACGTTGAGCCTATGGATGCATGCCGAGAGAGTGAAAGATAGAGAGGGATGGAAGATTTAGAGAAGGAAACTGCTTGAAAATCACCATTTTTGACGAGCAAACACTTTAATAGATTTCCAATTAGAAGACAAGATATCCACCCCCATGGATTTCGTACATATCACCCAACAGGTACGTGTAGGCTGCGTTGGCATAATCAGGCTTGAAACCACACGGCCCATATTCTGTTCAGCCCACAGACGGGGGGCTAGAAGCCACTGTGGATATCAGCCTGGCCATTTGAAGCATGTTATGCCGGGATTAGGGATCAGTCTTCATTGCCGGAGGGATTGGCGGATTTAATCTGGCTGGGGTGTGCTGAGAACACGTATAGACTGTGCACATGAAAATGTTTTGCAAGCTAGTGACTCGCCAACTCCATGGTGTGAGCAACGTGGACAATTTTTCAAGGACATGATGGTACATCATTGCATCAGAGTCAAAATGCTCAAGGGTACACAAACTTCTCTTGAGACCGTGCAGTGTGAGTCGATTGCAGTTTGGTTTGGATGTGGACAAAATGCTGGTTTAGAGTCGCGACTAGTTGCTGTGGTAGAAAATCATAGATAAGAGATCAGACGATAGTAACGAGTATAGTTTCCAGCCACTTTTCCCCTAAATAATGGACCATAATCAATGTCCCTAATGTAGACATCTATTGTTTGTGTTATAACAGAGAGAGATAAGGAGAAAGAAACAACAACAACAAAAGCAATGAAACAAGAATTGTGCAATGTATGGTCGTCTTATGCTACTTGTTGTATTGTTCTGTCTGTGTCAGTAATGTTCACTTTGATGAAATCTAATCATCACTGAGGTTACTAAGTTTACAGTCGTTCACCCCATCCCGCATTGCGAGTCAAAGCCCTCTCATGTAAACTTCAGCGTAACATTGTCGTCGGCATGGTACAACCTACAGTGTAGCTGACAACCTACAGTGTAGCTGTTCAAATTTCGCGATCATGCGACCTCTCAGAATGGGGGAAATGAAAGCACTTGTGAAAATGCATCGTGATATCTCTCTATATAGTTTTTATTTACTGGTTGCTGAGTCCATTCCCTGGCATGATCAAGTAGATTGATATTACTTGTTCAAGTTCCTCATGGGGAAAATGCAAATCAAATTTGTCAGCATCGTTCATTGTGAGCATTCATGTGAAATCAATGGTGAAATGGGCTTCAAATGAGCATGGATGCATTCCACCCTTTTTTTCCCTGCACATTGTATTCTTTGATTTGATATGAGAATGATAGTCTGTTTGTGTTCACGCCAGTGAAGCAGACAGTCTTATTTCAACTGATTGCACCGTCGCCTTCATATATTTTGCAAAGACCGGAGAGGAAGTGGTAAACTTCATATAGCCGTTTTAACAGTGTGTCCCTTGATAGTCATTTTCATACATCAGCTGTCAAGCTTTCTTCCTCTCTCATACTTTTTTTTTTTTAAATCTCTCACTCTCTCACCATACTTCGTCAGTGATTACTTTCTATCATGCCCAGTGAAGAGAGAGAAAAATGCTCGACTCTGACTGTTTTCATACATACCGAGAGTGCGTAATATGAAACACGGTTGTTAAGACACATCGCTAGAATCATGACTCAAATTATGCGTTTTTGCCACGTAAATGCAAAGTGAAATCATGGGGTGATTTGAATTGTAATTCCAATCTCAATTCAAATGATGGTACGGAGGTATGTTTCAGTCACAATTTGCCAGGATTACGAAACTAAACAGTGCTGTGTCTAGATCGACCTCCAAATCATGTTTTGAGGGCGGAGCTTATGGTGACCTTTCAACCACTTCCGCAGAAAAACTGCGCTCCACAAATGCTTGCACTGCAGTCAAAGCGCGCGCTACCTATTACCCAAAAGTGATTGATGGGAACTGGGAAAGCAGCCACACCTCCTCTCCTGGCTCTGAAATTCAAATCACAGAGTCCACCACAATTCAAATCGGGATTGCAACCTTAATCATAACTCAGCATTGCGATGACATTTCTCGACCGGTGTGAAAGCGACCCATAGATGTAACTCTGTAGAGAATGAGAGGAGGAAATGACAAGAAATGTTAGGTAAACAAGCCTGAGGAGAAATAGCAGCACCACAGCTGCTTGTTAAAATCTCTCTCTCTCTCTCTCTCCACTCTCTCGCTCTCGGAGCAAGCATGCAGGGATTGGTGGAGAATCATCAGGTTCCGATGGAATGTGTCGCTATGTGAGAATGTGTGATTTTCATGGGTGCGTGTGCATAGACCTGCGCCCATCTACGTCAGAAGGGCCGATCACGATGAAGAGATAGATAGTCAGATTATGTGATTAGATGGCTCAGGGAGAGATAGAAAGGAGGAGGGGGGGGGGGGGAGACTGGAGAAGGGAGGGGGGATAGAGACTTGGGAAAGGGGTAGAAAAGTAGGTAAACATATGATGGGGTAGGAGAGAGACCGACAGACAGACAGATATAGACAGATTTATACTGGAGCAGAAAAGTGGAAATAATCCGGATGATGAATATACTTACAGAAACTCGGATAAAGAAGTATTTTGAGATGGGAAAGAGAAGAAGGAAAGAAGTGTGATTGAGAGAGAGAGAGAGAGAGAGAGAGAGATGAAAAGAAAGGAGAGAGAGAAAAAAAAAGAAAGCACTTACATGTTTAAGTTTGAAAGATACAAAACTAAAGCTCTCGTTTCAAGGGGGAATATCTCAAAATGCCCGCTCTGGCTCGTGCACATCTTCAAATGTTTGCCATGCTCCCCTTCACTCCCCGCATTCTCTGACCCAATTTGCCATCCTCGTAGTCGGGACTTCGTTCCTCCGTTACCATGGCAATATGCAGCCTGGAGAGTCCTTGACAATTGCGATTTGTTTCTGTGGAAAGCCCTTGAATATGATGAAGCCAAGTTTGCACTGGTAATGGATACCCTCCGAGTTGATGAGATGGAGGGGGTGGATTGTCCTGCTAATGGAGTACCTGGTTTCCCTTGGCAACCGCATCTTTTACTTTGCTTTTTGGCAAATCTTGCCTAATGACTTTTTGGAGCTTGTCATTAATGTGAAACATTATCTACTATATATTATTATTTATTATTTTTTTGTAATTTTAGAATTTAGGCTTGTAATGCTACCCAGTGTTGTTAGAGAAACATCAGACAAACTGTCAGCCTGTGACATTAGGGGTTTTCACATCAGCCCGATAAAAATCCAAGCTCGAAATATTTTCCGTGATTGCGAATTAGAGCGCTATTTCATTTCTTATTCACATCAGCCCGAAGAGGGGGTAGCCTGAATAGTTAAAAATTTTTAAATAGCTAATTCGACAGCTGAGTATGTGCAAACAGCATCAGTAATGTGTGTGTCCTCTCAAAAATTCCTCATGACTTGTGTGCAGTTTGCCTCGATCGATCGGGTCACACACGCTAGGCATAATGGGATTCATCGCGCTAATTTCTCGAGTCGTTTTCACATTATCAAATAGCGTGCTACTATCCCGCTATTTCAGAAATTTCCCGAGTTGGAGTCGAGAAATTTTCTCGATCAGAGCGATACAATTAGCACGGTAATTTGTGTTCACATTATCAAATAGCGCGCTATTTCGCTATCGGGAAAATTTCCCAAGTCAGAAAAAAGCGCGCTATTTGGAGACATCGGGCTGATGTGAAAACGCCTATTGAAATGTTTTGTCCATTGTGGACGTTGATGTATTTGGCCATTTCAACCTGTCATAATTATTCTGGTGAAGCCTGAATCAGGAAGGTACTCTTATTGTAACCTAAGCAATACACTTTCTGGAAGCATCCAAGTGTCAAAAGCTATTCTGAAGAAAAATTATTCACAAATACATCTGAAGTGATATCTACACACACACTTGCACACACACACACACACAAACACAAAAGTAAAGATAGCGTAGATTGTATTTCAGTCCTAATATTCCAGCCGGCTTCACCCATGTGCTGCTGATTAGTATTGACATATCGTCGCTGGGGTGACAAGACCTCGTATCTCAAAAATGTCAAAAATTTTTTTTTTTAGCTTAATGGTCAAATAATGGGTCAAGTGATGTCTTGGCTAAATCCTAACTGTCTTACTCCAAAAATGAAGCCACCATGACATGTCAAAGAGAAGGCTTTCCCATTCACTATCGTGCTTTGGCCGCCATGTTTTTTCGCTCTCCTGAACATTTGACAATTTTGAGATACGAGGTTTTGTCACCTCAGCGACGATATGCATAGTGTAAAGGAAACAAAAGATGAAGGAATCAAATGAAAGCAAGCATATTGAAAACCTCATAGACTATGCTTACATTGTTGTAGTCAGAGAGCATATAATGCCCAGTAGACTTCATTGTGCAATGAAAAAAAAAAATCAGTGCCATGACACCAAGGTTTGTTGAACCCTCTTACTACACCCATGGCACTCGAGCCACAGAAATGCCTTAAAGTCACTTAAGAATACACACAGTGAATTTGCCCTGCCCCCCTTTTTTTTTGCAGTTACTGTGCTTTTAAATGCATCAAATTCTTACATTGGATTATACTGGCATTGGTAGCATTCATTCGCTGCAATGACACACCCTTTTTCTTTTCTTTTTTTGTTGTAATGATTTGCCCTCATCTTTATTTTTATTTCTTTTCTTCCCACTCTTTCTCTCTCCAGAGACATCAAACCTGACAATATTCTACTAGATGAAGATGGTGAGTACAAAAGATTGTATCATTAATGGTGCCGCTGTGCGAGTTCACGACATTGTGTGGGAAATGCAATTGCGTGAGAGCAGCGTCTTCTGCTTGTGCATTGCCCCTCTTCGTGCATGTCATCACCCCCTGAGGCAGTTAAGGGCCTTAGCCCACTTGTGTCCAAACTCTCCCAATCTCCATGGTAATTTAGTGGCAGATGGCAATCAGAATGTCACGTAACTACAGTGTATCTCCACCATAAAACCATTGGTAACCTGCTCCTGTACTATATATGCTAATGACAACATGAGATCACAGTCTTTGGAGGGTTAAACAATGTTCAGATATTGTTACTTTTGGGGCCTGGCTGAAAGAAAATTTAGATTAAAGATTACAATTCACATCTAAAATAAATATGTGCCTTAAAGTCTTCTCCCATATTAGTTGATGACAGTTTATGTGAAAAATGATCATTTGCTCATTGATCATGTCAGTCCTTGTGAAGATTTTCTTACAAGTTTTTTTGATTTTTTATGATTAAGTGCCATCAAAATCATGATTTTATTAATTTGTTTGTTTGTTGGTGTTTTTTATGGGGGAGGGGGATTAATCATCATGTCACACCGTTCCAAGGCTCTTTCTGTCCAATAATACTTCCCTCACCCTGCTTGCTATTTTTTTTTTTTTCTGCAAGTGACCATTGTTCCCCTTAAGAGTGTCCATCCAATCTGTCATTATTTTCCTCTTTCTCACTCCATGACAGTGTCTTCCTTCTATCTCCCGGTGTTTGTGTATGAGACTGTCATAACATTTCCCTTCCCCTTCCCCTCCCCTCCCTTCCAGTTCTGTTTAGCCTTGGTCGAATGTTTATGCACTGAGGTTTTCTCTTTCTCTGTCTCTTTTTTGTTGTTGTTGAATATATGAATATTGTCATAATCATTTGTGTGTGTGTTGCTGTTTGCTATCTGTCAAGCTGATCATTTTTGTATTATTGTTTTGCTTGAATTTTTCTTCTCTCTGGCCGTTTTTGTAAAGTTCTATTCTTTTCATACAATTGTATCAGTTTTATTTGTCTGAATTGATGCTGCTTTGGCATTTATTTCTCTATCCTAATTTATGCCGGTCCCCTTGTTCTCCAATGTCCCCCCCCCCCCCCCTCTCATTAAAGCCATTGCTTGCAGGGATCTGTCGTGCTGTATGTTGAATCATGAAGAGCTATCTTTTGCCAGAGACAGCAAGTTAATGTACATATCAATCATCGCTCCTGTTTTTTTTTTTTTTTTTTTTTTTTTTGGGGGGGGGGTTTCATCTGTGTTTTATGCTGGTGTATAATGTAGCTCTGCATTGGCATTTAAAGGACAAGTTCACCTTCATAGACATGTGGGTTGAGTGAATACAGCAATATTACTAGAACACATCAGTGAGAGTTTGAGGAAAATAGGACAATCCGTTCAAAAGTTATGATTTTTTTAAAGTTTCTGCTCAGTCAAGGCTGGATGAAAAGACTACTATAGCTTGTGATGACACATGTGTAAAACGATATAAAGAAAGAATAAAGAAAATTCAACATATTTCCATTTTCTCGCATAACAAAAGAACACTTGACTTCTCTGTTTCAGAAGGCAGGGGGAATAATATTACCCTTAACATACATCAGTAACAAGTCGAAGAAATTTGCACTTTATGCAAAAAGTAAGGTTTTGTGAAATTCTCCTTTCATTTTCCTTATATCGTTTTACCCATGTGAGGTCATACACTGTAGTAGTCTTCTCATCCAGCAGTGACTGTGCAGATACTTTTAAAAATTGATAACTTTTGAATGGATTGTCCAATTTTCCTCAAACTATTACTGATGTGTTCTACTAATATTGCTGCATTCTCTCAATCCTTATGTATATGAAGGTGGACTTGTCCTTTCAAGTTTCTTTCTCATCCCCCCCCCCATCTGCCCCTTCAACTCATTCCACCAGAAGAAATAGACATACTGTAAAACATGATATATTCGTGGCATGAAATTTTCTCGAATTGGAGCCAACAATCCTTTTTGCATCATGAAATTTTTCGCATTTCGCGTACTGCCTCTAACATTCAATGCATATACAGTGTTGTAGTGTAGACAAGAATTTTCGCATGTGTTTCAATTTCACGAATCCTGGCACTCGCGAAATTTGCGAAATTAAATTGCACGTAAACATTCCTCGTTTTACAGTACTGTATAAGCTGCATATTTTCCCGTACAGATATTTTCATGAATTAGGAGGTTACAGACATTTTCACAAGATGTTGTTTTCACAAATTGACACCTACACTATCGTAAATGCATTGTTAACTTAGCGCATGGTGACATTTTCACATGTTGTTAAATTCGCGATCTAAATGTGATTTACAAAATGCGCAAAAATGAAACCCTCGCTAAAAATAACAGCTTATACAGTAAACATGAGATGAAATCACATTTGAGATACCGTACATGTACATGTATTTTGTGGAATGCACCGGCCTGAAATCGTTGCAAGACTGATGTGAAAAAAGGTAATTATGCCTGGATGTCTGTCCATGTGTGGTGTGTGTGTGTGTGTGTGTGTGTGTGTGTTTGTGCAGTGATATTCCTGTGGATGTTTGGATGTTTCTAACCAAAATCTCACTATGAGAGTTATTACCATTATCCTACTTTGATTTTAGTCTTCCTTTGATTGGAAATTCCTGTTTTCCTGCAAGACCTACTGTAAGAATGCAGCATAATGAAGGATGAGGATCTGTGTAATGAGGCTGGGGGAAGTACACTGCACGTGCTTGGCCTTCAACCTGTTGTCATGAAAAGTTGTAATTCCTGATACATTTGACATATGGTACAGCCATTACATGTATGTGCAACTTTGCATTGAGGGCAATATACTAGCAATGTTTGTTTTGTTTTTGTTTGTTTTTTTGCTTTATTTCTGTTTGCATCCTTGAGCAGCAGAAATGAGCACTACATCTGCCAGTGGATGTCACAGAAGTCTAGAAGCCTGGCCGTTCATTGAATGATTGGGGTTTGTGTTCGTCATTGATTACCCTCAATTTGTGGCGATAGACCATCTCCCTTCAGCGAGCTCTGCCCCAGCTTGGGCTTCGAGGTATCAGTCGTGTCGGACTGATGAAGTGGAGATTAATTGCCGGCAGAGAAACGGGCTCCTCCGGACCCTCTCATCTGCATCCATTAAATTGTCGGTCAGCCATGCTCCTCCGAGACCCAATTTCCGTTGAGGGGGCGAGAGGTCGCAAGTGTCCACCCAACACTTCAACCGCAAGCGGCCAGATAAACGCCCCTACAGCAATTTGGACACAGTAGCTCCGTCACGAGTTCGTACGCTGTGACATGGTCTTATACATGGGGGACAAAATTTGTTGTGGACAATATTTGTTTTGAGTCCATGAGATGTTATTGATCTTTCCTTATTAACCTCCAGTGAAGAAAAAAATAATAGAGTTCTCCGTGCTCGTCTGTGTGCAGATAACTAATCTGACCTCAATCCGGTATGTTTGATTGGAAGAGTGACGCCTAACCCCGTTTGGGAGGAAAGTGTCTCCTAGTTCCAGTGACTTTAAACAAGCCCCACAAAAGTTTGGTATTCACTGGGTTAAATGGTCTCTCTGTGAGAGAATGTATTGTAAAATAAATAAACGGAGAAATCTGAGCAGCAGGATCATTTAAAAATTACAATTGTTGCTCTATAGGATTTTAGAAAGAATGTCGGACAAATTATATGACACTGTAATTTGCTTCAAGGGGTCTGGAGAATGTGACAGTACAGAAATCACAAAGTAGTCAACATTTAGCGGAAAATGTTGGACTTTCATGGTGATAGGATCACGTGATACCGTAGGTAGGGGTGAAAAAGCACTTGATGTAAAGACCGCCTCATTGGAGTCTGAGACACAGACTAGCTAGGAGGAGGCACGTACTGCAGCTACTATCTCTAGATAGAGAGTGATTTGGGATGTGGCGGACGGTGAAACATGCAGTGACTGTGTAGGAAATTTACGTAGATTTTTGAAAATGAGAGGTTGAATTACTGTGGACAGAGGGTAATGCCATACAGCCTCTGGAACTGCCAAAAGCTTTTGTCAGAAATGAACATTAGATTGATACAATTCATATATCTATTTATATTTTTGTCAACAGAGCAAATAGCTTACTGATGCTTGCTCATTCGAGTCGCAAGGCATGAAATGATAAAATACACAAGAAATACTTCTTTTGAGGAGTATAAAACCCCCAGTAGAGTTCAACAGCCTCTTTTTTTTTTTTTTTTTTGCAGACGAATCATGGCCAAAGTGCTGCTGCACTGTGGTAGTGTAGTGGAGTTTAACCTGTTGAGGACAATTTAATTTTGCTACAACACGCATTTCCCATAGACGCTTGGCTGAGTATACTCGGGATTCGTCCTCAACAGGTTAAGAATTTTTCTCTTTTGTGTCTCATGGAAATGTTATGCTCTTCTCCATTAGATTAATTTTTCATGCATTGAATATGGCTGGCAATCGACATGTTACAAGTGCCAATATGAATTCATGTGAACAAATTAAATTTTAAAACACACTTTTTAATAATACTGATCTGTATTTCTACATTGATATCACATTTCAAGAAATGCATGAAAATATCCACCCAGTGTGATATTCTTTGTTTGTGTGTCATAGATATTTTATGTCGGTTCCATAAGACTTATTTATTTCTCATGCATTAAATATGGCTGACAGTCGACATGCTGCTAGTGCCAATATAATTTTGTGAAGAAAAAAACTATTAAAATGTACTATATATTCATATGAATCTTTATTTCTGCATTGGTATCACATTTTTAAAAATGCATGAAACTATCCACACAGGGTAAAGTTTTGTGTTTATCGAAATGAATGACAGCTGTGTGTGTTCTCTTCCTCCTCCTCCATGGCAATCATTGAGAGAAATGATAATATGTGGTACATCATCACATTACCTTTACAAAGTCAGAGATCAGAAAAAGAAGAAAAGTATATGTAAAGCTGACTTTTGCAATATTATCTTGATAGTTTTCTAACTTTTTTTTAAAAGATACTATCCATGTAATGAAGCAGGGCAGATTATAAATCAATTTGAAGCTTAGCATCTGATGAATTCATCGCTGTCAGTGGCTTGTGCAAATATTCTAAAACCATTTTTGCTGTTTTCTAGTACCCCAGCATCTGTGGCTCCCATCCCTTATATACTCATCACTGCTAAATTGTTACAACTCTATAGAACGCTGTGATGTGAGGAGCACTCAGGGTTTTTTTCCCATCTTTTGGCAGAAATGGGAAAACTTGAAATATAGTGAAGGTTTGTGGGGAAAGAAAGTGGGACACTTATGAGACCATGATACATCATTACCCCACTCTTGCAATCTCTCTCTCCCTCTCTCTTTTGATTTTGCATAAAGCGATATGTTATGGTGACTGGCTTCACTGTTTTTGGATAATGTGAAACTTGGGGATTCCAAAACTATTCAATTTCTTGTCCAATTCTAATGATACCTTTTCTACTCCCTGTGTAAGGTTTTATTGTCTCTTTTTATTTAAATCAATGTAAATGTGGATTGGATTCCCTCACCTAAATTGTGCAAGATATCTCATTCTGCAGTGACAGCATGGGAGACTTCGAATTCTGTGACCAAACAGACCACTCTTTCCATCTTTGCCACACAAAGTGGCGGCTTTGGTAACCATAGTGACAGCTTCAGTGTAAAGAGATTGCCGCGGCAGATGAGGATGCCTCACATTTTTGCTCAAAGTGCTTTCATTGATGGGACTCTGATGTTATCTGTGTTACCATTTTGGGGATTCTATTGTTGTTGGTTTTTTTCTTGGGGGAGGAAAGAATTCACAAATCTCTCATATTAAAGGTCACCTAATCTGAAGTGATGGAACAGATGTATGCATTTAGTTTTGAAGACAATCTAAGTGACATCACATGACAAATAGAGTGGATGTACGAGTACTTGATTGATTATTCAAGTAGCTAATATCTTAACTTTAATACATAAAATGTTGACTCCTTTAAAGTTGCCCTTAAGACTCATTTGTTCATGACCATTTTCCAGTAGAGTTGTATATTATGATGTATATTTTTTCATTATCATTATTGTGTCATTCATTTTCGTGTGCATGTTTGTGTAAGGATTTTTGTATTTCATGACTTACTTCTTCTACTGCGCCTTGAGCACGTTAACTATGTGGAACTGGCGCATTATAAGTACCCTGTATTATTATTATTATTATTATAAATACCATTGATTAAATTATGAGAAATTGATTTTTATGCCCCATCCTCTCATCTGTGAGTCAGTTGCTGCCACATAATATTTCTATTAAAATTCTAAACTAGATGAAGCTGCCGTCTTTCATATCATGTTTACCCTCATCTGCTGTTTATATTCTATTTTCAAGTGGCAATATTTCCACCATGAAATGAGTAGATGCGTTAGATGTGTCACCTGCAACAGTGCTGTCCCTTTAGGATTGCACATTAAAAGTTCAACCTCTGACAAGGCATTTGTCCACCATTGCTAGATTTATTTGGAGACTTATGATAATAGCACTGGTTGCCTACTGCTGAAGATTTTGTACCAGGCATAAAAAGTACGATGTGAAAGGGGGGGGGGGGGTGATTATTCGTACATTAACAATGGAATTGGTCATGCGTCAAATAAAACAGTGTTAAGACTAGGACTGTTATGTTGATTGTGAGTACCGTGCACTCCCATTATAACAAACACAAAATTCTGCTTACAACAAAATAAAAATTTAGGCCGCAACATTATCTGCTCTATTTCTTTTATTGTTTATTTGTTTCATCGTAACGAAATTTCGATATATAACGAAAGAAAATTGTCGTTTCTGAGGACTTTGTTATAATGGGAGTCCACTGTAAACATGGACTTGGCACACTGCTTGAGGAGAGAATACACAAATGCGACAGGACAAGGGTTAATCACTGATGTGTCTGAATGCTTACTGCATGTTTTACTTGACTGAATGCTTCAAAGAAATCAACAGGTTGTTATCAGGAGGATGGAATGATGTGAGGGTGAATTGTTTAAATGGCCATTCGGAGGAAGTGACTACCCGTTGACGATTTTCTTAATTTCACATCATGTGGTACATAAAATGACAGCTCCATGTATAGATTTGTGGAATATATCAAGGTCCTTGAGCAGATAAACTATTTAATAGCACTACTCTGAAAAAAAAATCAAACATTTGCGCTGAACAAGGATGATGATGAGATTAGGAGGCTCTCATATTTCAGAAATGTTGCAAATTACAATACCACTTGCTTAATGAGTTTATCTGTGTAGAATTCATGCATATTTTCTACTCTTGATCTGCTTCCTTGAGCACCCACTCATGCATTTTCAAGGTGAATTTGACATGTCATCATTCTTGTTCATTTTGATTTGTTATAAATTCTCAAAACATTCTCAGCCCTCATTCCAATCACTTTAAATTCCGTACTAAGTATACCCAATTTATATGGCACCAAACCGTACGATTATAACTTTTGAATGGATGGTCCGAATTTCCTCAAACTTCCATTGATGTGTTCTACTAATATAAGCTGTTATTTTTGCGAGGGTTTAATTTTCGCGAATTTCGCGAATCACAGTTGGATTGTGAATTTAACAACACGCGAAAATGTCTCCATGCGCCCTGTTGATAGTGCGTAAGCATCGGCATCAATTCGCAAAAATAACACCTTGCAAAAATGTCTATGGCCTCATCATTCGCGAAAATATCTGTACGTGAAAATAACAGCGTATACAGTATTCACGCAAGACAATACACATGTATATATGGATCTCATCTTTTGAGGAGTAGAATGCATGAGACTTCCCAGCTTGTACAAACTATCACCACGTACTGCTTGATTCACGAATATCCCTCCCATAATCTCTCGTGGGCATGGCCATATCCAATAAAGTGAGAATGATGGACGAAACAAGCCAGATACACTTTATTAAAGCCCATAAAAATTGGAATAACCCTGGTAGGGTATAGTGGGCATCCGGAGGGACCTTGCCTTTTGTTTTGATATTCTACGTATATGTATGTATGTGTATATACAAACATACAAAAAAAACCAAAAAAATGTCCCTGGACGGTTCCCGCAGCATCTGGGGGGAATTAATATCTCCTCGCCTCCTGAGGCCTATGAGGGAGATTTACTCGGCCAAATTGTCTGATCATCCACCCCCCTGTGGGTGGCATGCTCCAGTTCTGCATCAGATGAGAAGGATGCCTGGGCAGGTGTCGGGGGCTCATTGCCTTACAAACCATCCGTTTATCCAAGCGCATCTGCTCGTCAGGGCGCGGAGCATCTAATTTCCCCGGTTTTCCGGCTCGTGAAAGTCGCAATGTTGTCTCTCCTTTCCGCACCGTGTGTGCGATACCGGTAGATAACGATGCTCCACATCTGCATATGATGGCGGTTTCCATGAATCCATCTCGTTTCGCAGTTGCGTGCCAAGCCATGTGAAATTCTGCACCCCTTCTCGCCTCCTCCCAGTTTTTTGCTGTTTTTTTAAAAGATAACTTTACTGCTCTTCAATTTATGATGGTGTGGATCCGTGTCTGATACAGATGCACTGTAACTCTATGGGTGACCCAAATATACAAATTCCAAGCTGCAATATTTGTACAAAGGTACATTTGTATGAAGTTGAGCAATGCCGTATACAATGTTATTTACATCATTGCAATTTTGCAACTCAAATTGCACATTGATGGTATCCCATGACGGCATCGCCTTCAGGGCATTCATAATTCTACATTGCAGGTGTATAGAGATAATATCAGTGGAAAAATGAGCAAAGAAAATGGGATTCCATCGGGATTCGAACCCGAGACCTCCGTGATGCTAGCCTGGCCTGGTGCTTTACTGACTGAGCTATAGAAAGCCGCAGTACAGTGTTCCCAGAAACCTGTAATTCTCAATGCTAGTGTGGTCAGAAGCTATGGCAGTGTGTATGTGTATGACACACACACACACACATTGTCTAAAACCTGACATAAACCAGAAGGATAATTCAACTTGGGGATAAATGCGAGGGATTAGGAGAGATTTCCCTTGAATTTACTCATTGCTTGCATAAACTGGATATGCAGGGCATTAACCCGTTGAGGATGAGTCCCGAGTATACACTTGTACTTGGGCAGGTGTCTATGGGAAATGCTTGCAGTTAGTAGCAAAATCAGTCCATCCTCAATGGGTTAAAATACATGAGGGACTTCCAAAATCTTGGAAACAAGAGGTTGATGTGGTCATGTTCTTTTCCCCTTTTTGTGGCTGTTGTTGGCACTCTTAAATGACAGCTTTTGATCAGAAGACAAGCTCATTATTAACCCGTTGAGGACGGACTGATTTTGATACAACACGCATTTCTCATAGACACCTGCCCGAGTATACTCGGGACTCGTCCTCAACGGGTTAAGTGGCAGGTAATAAGATAGTGTCTTGTAAGAATTATCTCCTTGAAAGGTACAATGCACAATGACAATATGAAAATGACTTTTGACATAATGATATATGTTGCCTGTGGTCAATATGATTGGATTCTATTTTTAAATACTAGACACAGGAGGTGGTGACAATGAGAATAATTTAAATTGTTAATGAAGACATCCAGTAAATCACTGTGTGGCCAGACTCAGCTGTGATGTGCCAATATACAAGAGTGATAAGTTGTCATCTTCAATGACTGTCATTTAGTGAGTATATGAGTTTTCAACTCCAATGACAGTCATTTCGTAGAAGTGAGGTGAAGTCTTCAATGGTAGAATTAATGAGTTGCAGCCTCCAATGACAGTTGTGTCTTCAGAATAAGAGCGAAATTTCAGTAAAAGGAATGCTGATATGGGCTAATGTCAATGTGTTTTATTTAATAGTAGAGACTCGGTTTGATGCTGCAGTGATGGAGACCTTGGACTGGTAGAAACTCACTTCATATTTATTACCTCCGCCAAGGGAGGAGGTTATGTTTTCGTTATTGTTAGTTTGTTTGTTTGTTAGTTAGTTAATTAGTTTGTCCGTGTGCAAAATATCTCAAAAGGTGGTTAACGGATTTGGATGAAACTTGCAGGAAAGGTTGAGAATGACACAAGTAACAAACGATTAACTTTTGGTAGAGATCCGAGAATTTTGGGGGAATTTATGAAGGATTTTTTATATTTTGGCAGGTAGGGTCAATGAACGTGGGAGTTCAGGCTGCGCGTGTTTGAGGTTCGCATGCGCGCACTAAAGTGCGTGCTCTAGTTTCTGCCAGGGCGAGGCGCGCCGTGCAGCTGAGGGTTTGTGACGTAACAAAGGCTTCTATATTGGGAAATCGGGCGACTTTCAGCACACAATGCTATAAGTACGTATGGGTGGAAATCACTGATATCTCTATGGAAGAACAAGATCAGTGGTGGAAATGAGCTGCTGCATGCTTAGCTGAGGTCTGCACTCTCAGAGTGCTTCTCTAATTATTCATAACTTAATTTTACATATGCTTACTGATATGATGGAATACAAGTTGTCATCATCGCAGTACTTACAGTCATGACTCGAGTGGTAGAGATGAGTTTGAATGCAAAACCTGTAGGAAGTGTATGTCAGGTTGTGTAATGTGGTATGATTGAATAGTGATTGTGGTGGTGATGGCATGGTAATGGTGAAAGTGATAGTGATGATGGTGATGGTAAAGATGGTGGTAATGGTACTGATGATGGTAATGGTGATGATGATGATAGTGTTGGTGATGGTGATGGTGTTGGTATTGGTGATCATGTTGGGTATTGTGATGGTTTTGGTGTTGGTGCCGTTATGTTCGTGATGGTGATGAGGGTGTTGGTAATGATGGCGGTGATATGGTGATGGTGATGTTGGAGGTGATGGTGATGCCGGAGATGGTGATGATGGTGTTGGTAATGGTGGTGGTGATATGGTGATGATGATGTTGAAGGTGATGGTGATGGTGGAGATGGTGTTGGTGATGCTGATTGTGATTGTGATGGTGATGGTGATGGTGATGGTGATGGTGATGGTGATGGTGATGGTGATGGTGATGGTGTTGGTAATGATGGTGGTGTTATGGTGATGGTGATGTTGAAGGTGATGGTGATGGTGGAGATAGTTTTGGTGATGCTGATGGTGATGATGGTGATGGTGATGGTGATGGTGATGAGGGTGTTGGTAATGGTGGTGATATGGTGATGATGATGTTGAAGGTGATGGTGATGGTGGAGATGGTGTTGGTGATGCTGATTGTGATTGTGATGGTGATGGTGATGGTGATGGTGATGGTGATGGTGATGGTGATGGTGTTGGTAATGATGGTGGTGTTATGGTGATGGTGATGTTGAAGGTGATGGTGATGGTGGAGATAGTTTTGGTGATGCTGATGGTGATGATGGTGATGGTGATGGTGATGGTGGTGGTGGTAATTGTGATGGTAACAATGTTGAATGATTACTCAAATTATAACTTATTATGATATTGTTGATTGCTGTAGTGGTTGATCATATTTCTAGTGATGGTTGTTATCACAATGAAGAAAATGAAGATGATTATTATGATGATGATGAAAAGAACATGATGGTATCTCTCTGTTATGATGGTTATTTTATGGCCAAACATATTCAGTCAATTTATGAAAAACCCTCATTCTCTCTCTTTTCTTTCTACAGGTCACGTTCACATCACAGATTTCAACATAGCTACTATAGTCAAAGAGAACACGTACGGTACCTCTATGTCAGGAACAAAACCCTACATGGGTAAGTGCATTGTCATTTTATACTGCAAGGTAAATATGTGACCCGCTACAACAAAAGGATCCGAAAGTCGGGGGAGGACAATTTTCTGAAAATGACATGACATTATTCCCTTACTCTTCTACTTTAATTTCATATATAACACAACTCATAAAAGTACTCGGTTGCGGAGATATTGATGATTTTATTAGCGCATGTCAAGTGGTTGAGGAAATTAGAGTTTCGAGAAAAACGCCTTCAAAGTTATCCTTCCGACGCTATCATGATCAAGGCGAGGTGAGACAGTCTTCACCGCTTGACAATAGAAGGCATGCTCCTAGCAACCTCCGCAATGTTCATTCAAGCTTAGTGCCAGCGGTCTACGCGTGCCACGCACTGACCAATAAGATCACTCCCTCGTTGCTAGAGGCGGAGTCTAGTTGCGGCGCTAAATCCAAATCTTCGGACACGTTTCTGTAACATTGAAAGTCGGAAAATCATGGCCCAGAAAAACGCTAATTTCTTGCCTTTCGTTTGATCATTTAGCTTCGAAATTTCGGCAGATGATAGACAAAACATTAGACTACAAAATTATGCCAAAAACAGAAATCCGATAGTTTTGACCAATTTTGATGATGTGACTTCAAACTTGATTTTCTCGGCTCAGCCATCAGCGACTTTAGGATCCTTTTGTTGTAGCGGGTCACATTTATGCCTCCTCGGATTGTCTGTCCATCCCTCCATTCATCTGTCTAGCTGTTTGGATGTTCCACATCTCATCATCATGAGTTAAGTAAAAAAAAAAAAAAAAAAAAAAATTCTTAACCCGTTGATGACAGACTGATTTTGCTACAACACGCATTTCCCATTGACGCTTGCCCGAGTATATTCGGGACTCATCCTCAATGAGTTGAATGGATTTACTTGTTACCTGGCCCAAGGTATGCTACATGCGGACAGGTGTAGATCCTCACTAGATTTTTGGCTAGATCCCTCAGGGACAAAGGTCAGAAGTCACACTGAACGTTTGCTATTGACAAGGTTTTCTAGTAATCTCTGATGATAATGTAATCTGATAGGAAGTGTTGTGAAATAAGTAGACAGTAATTCTAAGCTTTAATGAAGTTATAGTGGTGGAAGGTCAAAGATCAAGACCATTTGTCACCCTTGCGCCGAGGACGTAAGCTCTGGGTGGGAGTTGAACTCGGGTCCTCCAATTAGGAGTCGGGAGTCTTATCCACTGTGCCACAGCGCCCCCTGTAATCTGACTGTGATAGATGTTTTTTTTTAATCAGAAATTGAAATGATTTGTATCTATTTTGTGTGTATTTCTTTCAACCTGTCACAAATAGCACCAGAAATCTTCCATACGGCGACAGACGACTGTAAAGGTTACTCGTATCCCGTGGATTGGTGGTCACTCGGTGTATGTGCCTATGAGATGCTCAGAGGGAAGGTAATGTTGACACAGCTTGCACAGAAATTCATTTTTATGCAAAACCGCTGTCCTCCGGTTTATATCAAAATTTGTCATCCACATTTAAAGGTAGGGAATCCCATTTGCATGCCTTAAATGAAGAGTTGTGTAAACACAGTGGTATGTTGAAGAGAGTATCATTTTAGAAACTCCCATAAATTAATGAAAGTGGAAGGTAACATTTAGTACATTTTTATTAACCGTTCGGTTTTGAATTGAATTTTTTTCGGGGCTCACCGTAAATTCCAGTACATTACTAGGCTACCTTTGCAGACCCATGCACTGCATGTGTGTCCATCATGTATATTTTGTGAATAAAGTTCATCAAAACTTACAAACATTTCTATATATGCATTCTTGCCACACACTCTATATGTTATTACATCAGCTCTTATACTTTTAGATTTGTGTTTATAGATAAAAAATACAGAAGACTGCAACAAAAAGGCGTAAGTGTGGCTGACACACAGAACTACTGAGTAGTTGAGTTTTGTGCATTATTCAAATTGTAGATAACTGTTGACTTCCAAATTTCTAAGCAGTGGCCTAAACAAGTCCCCTGAGGTTCATATTTAATGTTTTGCTGCATTTTGGGAGTTCTGTAAAAGGTATCCCCTACCTTTAAACTTCTTTTTGACCTGTATAGCTAGCATTACAAGATCCATCATATCAAATCATATCATACGAGTATCATAATTGAATGTATAATGTATCATATACAGTATATCATATGTATGGAGATGATCAAATGATCTAATTTTGCATAACCAAGCTTTCGTAATGAAATCATTGAAAGAGCATTGATCAAATGTATCTTGATGGGTCCTTGCTATATGAGCCCACTGCAAATTTCCCATGGAGAGACATTTTATCAAGTTGTCCAGCAACCTTTCAATACTGACCGCTCTTCACAAAGGTCATCTTTAGATATAGACATTTTATGTTATCCTTGAGTATCCAATACATGCAGGTTGACCGCACATAAATTTGTCTATGTGAAATTATTTTCAATTGGTTTATTTGCTGTCAATTTTTAGATGTGTCATTGCAGTGTTGGTTAATGTCTTGCCTGCGGTGTCATACACCCTAGGAAAGCAACATACCACAGATTGTAGATTCCGAATTGGGTTGCTGACGTGCATGTCCTTGAGTGGTTGTTGTTATTGTTTGAAAGCTTTGCAAAGTGGGAACTTTCTGGTTACACTAGTCATGGCTAGATCCATGGAAGGCCCTACTCTTTGTGACAAATTCCAAGAACAGGGGTCCTCGCTTGTTGAAAAACGGAATTAGCTTCTTCCGATTGGCCTTTGAGAGCTCGGCGGAGTTGCCAGGAACGGGAGATGTTGACTTGCTGGGGTCAAGTTTCGGGAGTTTGCACGAAGTGCGGGAGCCCCCGGTGTTCCTCGTACTGTTTGCCCAATCTGCTGCTTATGGCATTATCACAGCCGCGATTAAACAAAGGGGAAGAGTTTGCACCCAGCTTTCGGAGGGAATCCACCGGATTCATGGCCTTTTTCATTACGAGAGATTCGGCCGCTAGAGAGTATCTTGTTCACTGCCGTATGTCGTACACTGCCACTCTTCAGGTCCCGCAATCTCTCATACATTAATTTCTCTCCTACAAATGTACACGTCTTATTCAGTCTATTTTTATGTTTACCACATGTTCTCATTGATGCCCTGTTTAGACTTCATCACATTTTCTAATTTGTGTTTGAAAATACTCTTATAGTCAGCTTATGGTGTGGGAATTTCACTGTAAGTCCTTTGCCCCCCCCCCCCCAAAAAAAAAAGATACACTTTAGTAACAATGTCTAACAGTAGTACATTTGAATGTGATGTAGCTATCACCTTCCTGTTTAGTTATTTTGTGTATGTAAATCAAAAATGGATAATTGTATGAATATTTGAGTTGGCTCTTCGAAAGAGAACTTTCATGTAAGCAAGCAATGCATACAACTAGCAGCAAGAATATTTAAATAGGGATGAGGGGAGATGATATAATTGTTACTGATAACAAGTTTTATGAAACAGGACCCAGGTTTTTCCTGCAGTAAGAGAACAGATACATGTCCTACAGTCAACCTTCGCCTGAGTCAAAGGTCTCTTTAAGTTCTCTTCTCTTTATATTCCATTGATTTTAATCCCTCATAAGTCAAACTTCCTCTAAGTTGAAGTTATTTCTTTTGTCAAAACAGCCATTCCATGTAACTAGACACCTGGACCTTAAAATTTCAAGTTCAAGCAATTATTAAAGAGTATTTATATTTGGGTAGGTATATGTTCAAAGGGTGTAAATCTAATTTTTCTTGGCGTTTCATGTTCTTACAGCCGAATTACACCTCCCAGAACAAAGATCACATTTACAGCAAAAATGATGCCTCTTTGGTACTTTTTTTGATTTCCCTATTTAAGGCATGTTCTATTATCTATAGATTCATATTTTTTTCCACATGAGGCCTTGTTTTATATCCATTTTACCATATCAAGTTGTTTTTTTCATTTATATGTAATGAGCTAGACAATATTTTCTATTGAAACACCCTCGAAATGTGTCACGAGAGTCACAAAAATATGTTTATATTTTAGATTGCTTAAAAAGTAGTAGACTGTATGAATTGTAGCTGATAAATAATGAGGATCTTAGAGTCCTCAATCATACCAGAAAATAAGGTTTCCATTTGTAAACCCCTTCATTGTGTAAAACACCCGAACAATTGTGTCACGCGAGTCACGCAAGGATTTCTTAGGGTTGTCACGCGAGTCACAGTTTACAAGTTTGAAAGAAAGACCAGAATGATTGAGATTTAAAAAAAATAAATTCTGCCTTGATCCTAAATCATGGAAAAATGTTTAATTTGCCCAATTAAGGTAATTTTTTTTAATATTAATTGATAAATAAGTACTTTTATAATAAGTAATATATGCTACAAATAACTGGATTGTCAACTTCCGTTTGGTTGGTCAATAGAAAAAATGGAAGGAGGTGGGTGGCCGCCTTGTCACCAAAATTGCAGTATAATGCATTAGGAACTCTTCATGAAATTTACAACTACTTGTACACTGTACATGTATGTCAGCTCCACTTCTATTAAGTTCTTGGAACATTGCTTCATTAAGTGACAACAATCAGCAAGTTACATTGTATGAATATGACATGAAATGGCTTCAAATCTTCCTTCAGATTTTGCTGTCCTCCAAATTGACTTCGCTGAGAATCATTCATGCTCCAATTAAGATGAAGTCCAACCTGCTATTTGGAATCAGGTGCAAATAGCTCTCTATACATCAATAATGTGGCTCCAGTAGAAAACTATGAGGCCTACTTAGACCATGACAAAACAGTATGATGTTGTACACTGTAGTTTTTGTGGATGAGCTTCTGTCAATGGTCATGATTGTCAGCAGTGAAGTGAATTGGTCAAAATATGGTTAGATGGTCCTGCAAGCCAATTCAAAATAGATTTGTTATCAGTGCCCGACCTATGCTGATGGAGAAACACAACATTAACCTACAATGTAGTGTGGAACTTCAGCACCACAAGTCATGGAAAAGATCCAGTTGACACAGACATTGGGGCAGAGCTTTGGTTATGTGCAAAATCAAAACTTTTGCTCTGTCTCCACTGCTGAGGAATTTTGTCTAGCTGTATTTTTTTTTTAAACTGTTCCCACAACTTTCATCACAAACAAAGGGAAGTTGAAGATTGTTTAGAGGGTTTTTACCTGCCTGTCATCTTTGGAGTATAGCTGGGTGCGCGCCTGCACTACATTATTTAATCATCACGTCAATATGTATATCACCTACATGGAGTGAATATCTTGTCGCAAAAAGGCTCACTTCTCAGAGAAGCAGTGGTGATCTATCCGATAATGGTGATAGTGATGGTGGAAATGAGGATACCATTGGGCCTGCAAGTGCAGGCCCAAAAGTCAATTGGCTGATGGTGGCAGTTGCCTTCAGCAGAAAGCATCCCCAGCATCTATGGCACAAGCCTTCCAAGTGGTCAGAAGTGACATTTACCTTCAGTCACCTAGAGAAAAGGGAAGTATGTTCCACTGGCTGGATAAAAGAGCTGTGGCAGCCTGAATCAGACATCTAATGCAAAGTGCAGCAGCCATATCATGTCAACAATAGGAAACTAAGTTTAAGTTCATGACTGAAGAGATTGAGTCTTGAAACAAAACAAAAAACAATAAAACGATCCCAACAAACTAGGCAGGAAAACTGTCTCCACAAAGCAGTGATAAACTTATATATCATGTAGTTTACTATAAAAATAAGCAAAACATGGCAATCATTCTTCACATCAGACTCAGTAATGGTAGATAAGAAAGAAAAAGAGCATCAGTATGTGTGAGCATTATTTATTATAAGAGAGAAGTGAGGATTCTTTGTGCTTCAAAGTAACTTTAAAGTTTTGAAAAGAGCTTAAATGGATTCATATAAAATCCATAAGCAAAATATGCATGTTAACCTGAAGAAAATTTGAATTTGGTTCATTTTGAATAGAAGACTTGTTGATATAATTATAGTAAATATGAAAAAAATAAAAATTAATTGAAAAAGAATGATTTCCCAGATTTCTTGATTTGACGAGGGAAAAAAGAGGTTCAAGTGTATTTTTGCTGGATGTTTTATGTATTAAATATGCTATGAGCTCCCATGATCCAATCAGAGAATGGAGTTAGATGGTTTCTTTGTTTTAAAGATATGTGTGATGAAACCAACCATAAATAACATGTTAGGTTAAACATTTGGCTCATTTTACTCAATAAAATCATTATAGTAGGCTCGACTATTGGTCCTGAATGACACTCGTCACGCTCATGTGTCACGTGAGTCACATTTTTATATGCCAACTGAGTTGAGATGAAAAGTCAAGGGATGATGAAATTTTGACTTCTTGTTGCCTAATGTCTCAAAATTGAATGCAGAAAATTTTGTGTACATAGGACAAGTACTTTCTTACGAAAATCCAGTCAAGTGCAGTAAGGTCAGAAATCTTCAATAGTGTCGCGTCACGCGAGTCACAACAAAAAAGTGAAGTATCTCTAACTAGAATGACTTCACATCAAAAATTTCTGTGAACAAATGTAAAGGGTCGATACCTTGATTGAAATATGTAAAATAAACAGGTCTGCAAAATACATTTTTCAAGTACTCAACCATAACAAGTTGAAATTTTGTATAAATGTCACGCGAGTCACAATGGAATGGCTGAAAAGAGATTTGACCTATGCAGGTTTGACTGTATTCTCCCGTGTAGAGGTCAATATGAAAGTTATGAAAATATGAACTTTAGCTTGTGAGTTCTTTAATCCTCCTTCCAATTGAATGTATTGATCCTCATTAGATGCATTTATTTGAATCTTTACCATCTTATTTCTCCTATGCAAAATGTAAATTTTGTATTTGTGTTAACAGACACTGTGCTGCTTCTTCTGGAGGTTCTTTTTTTTTTTCCTTTCTTCCAAACTCAAGTTTTGGGACTAACCTGCTGCATCATGGGAAGGGTAGTGAAGATGCATAATTATCATGGAACAGCTTTATGAAGGAATCCACTTGTAGATGCTTAGTTAGGTGCTCTCCAAAGTCAGTATTTATTTTCTGCAGCCACTGCTGACTGCTCGCTCAAGCTCCCTTTACCCTGCAGCCATTTTACTTGTTGCGGCGGCTTCAGAAGACATAAGAACATGGTGCACATGGGCTCCATGGTGATCAGGAAATCAATGCTTTTAAGTGAATTGAGCGCCAAGGTTTTCTTCACGCTCAAGGGAGAGGGGATGCGGTGTGGCTGCCCTTGAATTCGAAATGTGTTCTTTGGAAAGTTTTGGGAAGAGGGGAGTGAATTATGCATTATTTTTAATGCTATTTTAAGGCAGACTATTTTAGTGAATGAGCATCTATTATCCAGAGAGGGTTTGAGTCTTTGTTGTTCTTATTGACTGCAAAGTTTTCAAGATCATCCATGATAGAAAGATATAATCCTTTCAAAGTCTGTAAATCTCAATTACTGTGGTTAACATGGCAAACAATTTGAATAAATCATTGATATAGGAGAACAGGAAACTCCTGATATTACTAATTTGTAATGCTAATGATTATAATTTTGGTAACTTGGTCCAAAGTTGACTGTTCTTGCATTATATTCAGATTTTGTGCATATTCCTATCTAGATTGATAACCATTAAACAATATCCCTGTAGAACTATCCCTGTGGAACTTGATTGAAATTACCCTTTGTCTGGACAGATATGATTATATTTTACTGTATCATTTGAGCTCCATTGCCAAAAGAATACTATTACCCTTGGCAACAAAGTCAAGGGTCTTTTGTTTTTTCTTTTGCAGTTTTGAGAGAAAGACCCATAAATGTTGTGGAGTTGATGTATGTTTACAGCAAAAGTTGATATTTTTGCCTGAGTAATTTTTTTTTTTGTGCCTGGCTGGATGAGATGAATTTCATGTGTTTTTATTTCTGCGCAATCACGACATTAATTACTGGAACATATGACATACAAAAATATTTGCATGCCTTTATTTTCTGCGCTATCTTCTGGTAATGAGCGAAATGCACAAAAATTTTTACTTTTACCATAATTCATATTGGAAGACATTGAATGAGATACAGAAGTCCAAGGGTAATATTAATATCTGGTAGCCCATGCACTGAGGTCATCCAATGTTGTGCAATTCCTTTCATAGATGGCATAATGTTTGAGGTACAAGACTATATATCTTTAATGGGACTTAAAAATTACCCTTGAATTATTATCAATAGTGTTCAAAATGCTTCAGGTGAAACATTTGGTATGTTGCCTTCCCCACTGGACACCAAAGATACTACAACATGTATATCTCACCTTAACCCGTTGAGGACGGACTGATTTTGCTATAACAACACATATCTCCCATAGACCCTTGCCCGAGTGTACGTACTTGGGACTTGTCCTTTACAGGTTAAAGGGTTGCTGCCTTTGAAGTGAGATGATAGTGATAATCAACTTGTTTTGTTTCTATGTTTCTCCATTCCCTCACAGAGACCCTTTGACATCCATGCCAACTCCTCCATCGGAGACATCCAGCATCTCTTTTCCACCAGTAATGTGCATTACCCCTCCAACTGGAATCCATCCATGACCGACCTTATCAAACAGGTAAAACGCCCTCTGTGTGAGTGTATTGGTGTGTATACTGCATACGCCATATGTGACCCACTACAACAAAAGGATCCGAAAGTCGGAGGAAGACATTTTAAAAAAAAAATGACATGACATTATTCCCTTACTCTTCAGCTTTAATTTCGTATATGACACGAGTCATAAAAGTACTCGGTTACGGAGATACATGTATTGGTGATTTTATGAGACCATCTCAAGTGGTCTAGGAAATCTGCGTTTCGAGAAAACAGCCTTCAAAGTTTTCATTACAATGCAGTCGTGATCAAGGGGAGGTATTAGACAGTTTTCAACTCTTGACAATACAAGGTCTGCTTATAGCAACCTCCGCAATGCTCATTCAAGCTTAGCGCTAGCGGTCTATACACGACCGATCAGTAACCAGGATGCCAGGCACTGACCAATAAGATCACTCCCTTGTTGCAAGGGGCAGAGTCTATCTGCGGCGCTAAATCCAAATCTTCTGACACATTTCTGTTCTGTTGAAAGTCAGAAAATCATGGCCCAGAAAAATGCTAATTTCTTGCCTTCCCCTAATCATTTAGCTTCGAAATTTCGGCAGATGATAGATGATACATTAGACTACAAAATTGTGCCGAAAACAGAAATCCAATCGTTTTGACCGATTTTGATGATCTGACTTCAAACACAATTTTCTCGGCTCAGCTGTCAGCGAATTGAGGATCCTTTTATTTTGGCGGGTCACATATGTTTAATGAGTCTAATTTTTGCGTATCAGGACTTTCAGATTCCGACTTTTAGTATTTTCTGTGCTGAAAAGAAGCTGCCTTACACACGGAACTGTGGTACACATATCAGCAGCAACAAAGGAAGGATGGCTTTTGAGAGGGCTGAATAGATAGAGTAGATAGATGATGGATAGATAGATAGATAGATAGATAGATAGATACATGTATAGATAGATAGATAGATAAATGTATAAATAGATAGATAGATGAATAGATAGATTAATAGATAGATAGATAGATTAATAGATAGATTGATAGATAGATAGATAAATAGATAGATAGATAGATAAATGTATAAATAGATAGATAGATAGATAGATAGATGAATAGATAGATTAATAGATAGATAGATAGATTAATAGATAGATAGATAGATAGATAGATAGATCAATAGATAGATAGATAGATAGATAGATAGATTAATAAATTATAGATAGATAGATAGATAGATTAATAGATAGATAGATAGATACATGTATAGATAGATAGATAAATGTATGAATAGATAGATAAGTAGATAGATAGATTAATAGATTAATAGATAGATAGATAGATAGACAGAGGGGAATATATCTATTCCTGATAGATAGATGGAGAGAGAGAAGGGGAGAAAGAAATGAAGATAGAGTGAGAGGGGAGAGAGAAAAAGCGAGGGGTTGGATGAGAGGATGATTAAGAGTTTAATGAATCGTAAAATCTCTCCTCAAACACACCGCCGAGGAGGACACTTACCCAAGATCTTGATGACTGCCACAATGATCGTATGTCTGTTTTGCCCTTGTTTTTTTTTTCTTTTCATGCGGTCTTAAGGAGGAAGTGTGTACAAAATCTCTGATTGATTTTAAGTACTGCCAGCAGTTCATTAGAACTGGCGGCAAAAATTTCTCTTTGCATGCAAAAAGGGAAACTTTCTCCACATATGTACCCCCTCCTCGATTTGACATAAGTTTCAAGGAATAATCTTTTCATTAATACATTGTATATTTATGCACTCTCTTATACATTAAATACAAAGTAGATGCTTAATAGCTTAGATTAAGTTAAATTTTGCATATTTATGCATGCAAGTGTTGCTTGCAATGCAGTCATGCATCAGAGTTTGCATGAATTCATTGGTGAATCTTATATTAAAGAAAAAAGGTTGTGATCTTTGCATTGATAGCATTCAAAGAGTGGTACTCTTTATGGGGGAATTCAAATTCAGATCAACTAAGATCAAAATGACATTGTAACAATCACATGTTGTAATGACCCTTATCTTTTTAATCCTTTTATTTTATGGTACTGTATACTTCGTGCAATCCCTTTGCATGATGAACAAAAGCATTTTAAAAGAAGATGAAGCTTTGCCTTCACAACTCCTCTTCCAGAAACATCTCTTCCAGTGTATTTTTCTCAAAATTCTAGGCACCCCCGGAACCCATGACAAAAAGTAGGCCTCAGTTTTACATAATATATAAATTCATCTCTATCTCCAGATGCAGTGCTATCTCAGATGGCCATATTGATGACATAAACCTCAAACATGAGCCGTGCAGAGGATTTACTTTGATTTGCAATTCTGCAATTTTGAGTCGAAGCGATGGGTATATATCGCTGAATGCAGCCCATTCTCGAGGGTATTGTGTGAGATTCCAAATAGTTTCACTGACAAGCCTGAGAGATATTCTCTAGGCTAGAGTAAAACTGATTCATTTTAAGTATTGAAGCTGTCTCAAAGTATAACCGGTAGTTTAGTAGCTGAAACAATACATCAGTGGTCAGTCCATTAAATCCTGTTTTATCCTCACATGCATTTATCAGAGTGAGTGATAGACTAGGAACAAGCAATTATACCTTTGTGGTGTGTGTGTGTGTGTGTGTGTGTGTGTGTGTGCATGTGTGTGGGTGTGCATGTGCATGTGTATAATACAAAAGAAAAATGCTCCATATGTTCTTGTTCTTCCATACAGTGTATGTGCTGAAAGTTATGCTTGGCAAACAGGGTGTTAATGAGGGCATGGATTTTAGTAATGCTGCTCTCAGAGTACAGCATACCTTGCTTTGAAATCATCAAGTCAAGTGCTGGAGCAAGATATAGTCATGGTGTTAACCACTTGCCATCCTCTAGGTATGTTTGAGTACAAAGGTGAAAGGTTCAAAATGCAGATCTTGATCCTAATCTTGTAAAAACTGCAGCCTTATCAATTTTTGTGGTACCTGGCTCATCAGTGCTACATGAAGTGAAGACGTGCTGATTAGATTTTGCGCAAAAGCCCTCAGGCTTAAGGACCTGAAATGGGCTCGAAAAAAATTGTCGCCTGAAATGACAGAGATTTCATATTAAAGTCAAAGGTCACCCAAATTTTGCTAATATGACCCCGTTTACAGTGCGAGGCTCGGCCGCGGCCGTGCCCGGCCCCGCTTCAGTGTAAACGCACAAAAGGCCAAATGCGAGGCCAAAATTGGCCTCGCATTTGGCCTCGCTCTGGAGGTGGTCTCGGCCGCGGCCGAGCCACGGCCGAGCCCGGCCTTTTCTTGGTATAAACGCAAACTGGGCCAAATGCGCGGCCAATTGCGCGGCCAATTTTAGTCTGGCTTCCAAACCCTCTGCCTGTATCTTTCGCTATTCAGGATATTAACCCCCTCAACGTCGAAAACTAGTATAGTTTAAGGTGGTTTTGTCCTGCAAAGGATTCTTTCCTTCGGCAAAGGCCTTTGCCCGAACGGCGACTTCGTCGCCACGGAATTCATTTGGCAAAGGGTCTGAAAACCAGACAATACCAAATTGCATTTGTTTTCAAGCAGAGCGCCACTACGACAAAATATTGAAAAGTTTGAATCAAAAGCGCGGCCGAGCCCAGCAGTGTAAACGGACAAAATTGCGAGGCTCGGCCGCGCAATTGAGGCGGTCTCGGCCGCGGCTGAGCCCAGCCTCGCACTGTAAACGGGGTCTATGTGACCGTGCATCACAAAACCAACAAAAAGTCACACCCCTTGATTTTACGTGGGGACTCAAAAAAGGTGATACGGGTCAACCAAGTCAATTTTGAGTTTTTATATTTTCTGAAAGAACTACTCTTCTTCTACATCATTTGTAAGTTTGGGATCATAAAATGAATGGGAAAGTGTGTTTTCAGAAGTTTTATTTATGGCCTTTTTTGTAAAGTAGTGAGATCAGGTATGTCTTAGATGCCCCTTTTCATTTCTTGAAAATCCTTTTCACATTCTTCACTTTCAACTCTAATAACTTTTGAAAGGATAATGCTACTGCTTTGAAAGTTAGCAGTAATCATGAACAAACTATGCTAATAGAGCATGCCCAATTTCAGCTTAATTTGATAATCCCTTCATTGTCGTTGCTTCGATGGTTTACATCCTGTTTTTGGTCCCATTCATTGCACACCTAGTGCGGTTTGGTAAAGATTAAGTGCTTAAATAGACCCTGTACTTCAGAGCCTCTTTTCTCAGTTCACCATATTCCAGAGTGCATGCTGTCTTTCCAATATTCAGATAGGTTAGGAGAGTCCATTTGAATTGAGTTATACATCATTGTAAAGCTTAGAGTCTGCTCTTTTAGAATCTGCCCTGAACTAAAAATCCATGTCTGGGGACTTTTTATTGGTTTTGTGATGCAGGTTCGCATATTACATTTTCAGACCATGCACTCCACTAGGGATAAGTGTGATACGACAGCGTTATTTATCGTTATTGTTGACATAATGTTGAAAATATATTTTCGTTGTGCAGAAAGGAACGAATTTTAACCTGTGGTCAGTGATCCAGATTAGTGAAAGGTCATACACTTATATGTGGTAATATATGCAGTGATGATTGCATGAGAATTTGAGGCACCCAAGTTGACCATGTGGAGCAGTTGAATTGCACTTAAAAGTTTATTTTGTTTTATGTACGAGTGTGTATGTGTGTACATGTATGTTTGTTTGTCTGTGTATGTGGATTTCTGTTTGTTTGTTGCAGACAAAGATGAGATACAATGTTCCAAGAGGAAGAGAGTTGATATGGACAGTAGGTGCCAGGTGGTAAATTACCCACGTAGATTTGGCCTTCGTCAAGGGCTCATTTGCGTCATTTCAGCCGGTAGTCACAGTTGCAAATCATCTTGCCATCGTTTGCATGATTTTTATGCTTACCTCTGGGATCAATTAGTGTTCATCATTCACGCAAATCCTTACGCCACTGCCAAATACGGGGGCTTCCCGCAGGTAAATGTGACACACGATGGCATAACATACGTGCTGTTATGCCGTTCTTTCCTATGGTCTGTAGAATAGGCCATGTGCTGCTAAAACCATGTGGTATTTTCTACATTTTCTGAAATTGCCACAAAACTGGTGTAAAAATCCTTCAAACCATTATGTAGGCCATAGAAATTGGACCCCCAAGGCATCCTGCTTCATGTAGAGATTGCATTAAAATGAAATAAGAAACAAGAATTGTGATTACCTGAGTAGGAAAATAAAATTACACAACACTCACATTTGCTTGGTTGTTGCCAAGCTGCTCACCATGGCAACTGGAAATTACTGTAGTTGCATGTGTTAGAATAAAGTGACATGCGATGGCGTCACATACTGCTGCTATGGCATTCTTTCCTACAGTCTGTAGAATAGGCCACTTGGTGCTAAAACAGTGTGGCATTTTCTACATCTTCTGAAATTGCCACAAAGCTGGTGTAAAATCCTTCAACCCATTATGTCGGAGATGGCAGGACCCCATCAGGAGTCTGGCTTTGTGCAGAGATTGTAGCAGTGTGAAATAAGAAAACAAAATTTGTGATTACCTGAATAGGGAAGTGTATGACACACTACTCACATTTGATTGGTTGTTGCCAAGCTGTTAACCATGGCATCTGGAAATGATTGTTATAGTGTCATGTGTTGGAACCTGTTTCATTAAATTAGACGATGGTTAATTTAATCTTCATAAAGTATGTGGTGTGAACATTCACTTGTACTCATTCACAATGCGAAGAGCGTGGTTATATCAATACATGTAAAAGCTAGTGCGCAGTTTATAATAGCAGTAATTGTAGCTGGAGAAATTAGTGAATGATTTCATTCAATGAAATCATTGCAATTCACTAAATTAAAAAGAAAATGCAGTTGGTAGTTATCACATGATGAGAAATCAGTTATTTACATGTGAGTTGATATAAGATGAACTCTACAATTATATCTACTTGAATGCCTTGATTCTTGATCCATTTTTTTTTAATCTTTATGAGAATTAAATTCATATTGAGAAGCAGATGGTTGTCAGTCTTTTGCTGGCTGTCCTGTGTGTTGCAAACGTGTTGTGATTACACTACATCACGTTTGTTCCAATATGTATAGAGCCTAAACATCTGCTCTAATTAGAGCCAATTTGAGTACCATTACAAGTACCCAAACTTTTGTATTTATGTGTCTTTGACCATTTTGCCAATTCAGAGGTTTGAATGAAGTAGATATCAACATAATACCCAAATATCTTTTTATTTTGTTTTGTTTCTTCTGTGGGAGGAAGGAGAATTTTATAGGTGTGGTATTGGAAGGCATCTTAACTTTGACACTAAAAGTAAAAGTTTATAGGAGATGGACTGCTTTTTATAGTTGACTGTTTGCAATGTTTCATTGGAAAAAAAAATGAGCTTAGGGGGATCCTTTAGTGGTTGCCGTGATGACACCATTGACAATATGCCTTTCTACAGCTGCCCCCCCACGGAAAAACGCAGTAACTGACATTTCTATGGATGTTTACTTTTTTGCAAAAATGAATAGTTTACCCAATGCTCTCCAATGTTAACAGGTCAGTTTTGCACAAAAAAAAATATGAAAGTGACCAAAATGCAATTTTTCACTTTTGCAAAAAGCAGTAACTGCATCCACTTGATTCAACTTTGCAAGTTTCCCCACGGAAGAAAGCAGTAACTAACAAAGCCCACGGAAGAAAGCAGTAACTAACAATTTAGTCTAATCATTCAGACTCTGTATAGTCCTTCCTGTAGATTTTTTCCCCCTAATACCATTTATTTTTTCTACTAATTTTTTTTTAACAATGTAAACAGCAGTTTCTTCCATAATTTAGGGGAGTAGATATAAAAAAGAGTGTTTCACCAGTAACTTGACTCTGCCCGCAGGGAATCATATGACAAGTTGTAGAAAAAGCTTCTTTCTGGAGACTAGCAAACCTGGCAGACTCAGCGCGCTCAGAGTGTAGAATACGCGTGCAGCTAGCTTCATGCGCGTAAATTCTGCAGCATACTGCACAGTAACTAGCTAAACACTGCATCACATCACAGTCGAGTCATCACTTGCACAGTATTGCAGGTCTGGTACAGTCTGAGTGATCTTGCCAGTGCTAACCATGCTGTCACACAGTTTCTGCGGTCCAGGCATGCCTGTAAATCTATCATGAATTGCAGAGGAAAAGTCATGGTAGCCATGGCTTTGGCCAGAACAAGAAAATCTAGGTGAGCTGAAAATATATTGAAGGGAGATGAGCACTAGTATTAATACACTAACGTTAGATGTAGGCCCTATAGGTCTACCGCGTACCAGATCTAACGTTACAGAGTAGATCTATTGTTAACTGTTTAGTGTTAGACAAAATGTCAGTAGGAGATTGTCCTAGGCCTAATCTAACGTAATAGATCTAGGTCTAGCACTAACATTGGGCATAGATCTGTAGTCTAGCTTAAGTGTAATGTCAGAGTTCGACTAGGATCTAAGACGAAGAGACTTGATATTTTATTGTCTAGTCCAGGGTCATGTGTCAGGGGCAAGGCCGGGCACTTCAAAGTTCAATTAGGGTAGGCCTACATGTACCTTATTTTTACACAGAATGCCATTCAATCGACAAGACCTAGTCTAGGTCTAGCGTTAGGTCCTAGATCTTATAGATCTAGACTAACCAGAAAGTAGAAGAACTTTATAACCTGGTGGTGGTAACAATTCTCCTCCTATGGTCATGTGACATGTGCAGTTACTGCTTTTTTCCATGGGGAAAACAGCAGACTCCTGGCCGTCTGCAGTTACTGCTTTTTTCCGTGGGGAAACTACCCAGAAACAAGGGTGAGCCACCGCAGTAACTGCATTTTCCTAAATAACATTTAAAAAATGATGGAAACATATTTTTTTCCTAGGTATTGTTAGACAACTAGGTATGGTGCATAATCATACCACAAAATTATTTTTGAATGTTTCTGTGTTTTTAAAGAATCTGCAAAAAACACAAAATCGCATTTATCTCAGCTCAGCAGTTATGCAGTTACTGCTTTCTTCCGTGGGGGGGCAGACAGGCCAGGATATTAGATTGTCTGCTCATTTGAAAAGTGCAGGGCACTGCTGAAAATATGGCTTGAGAAGAGGTGCATGATGTATGAGTATGTGTTGTATAAACCATGACTGTCCCAGTACTCATGACAATCCCAGAATGTTGTGTCCTTTTAATACCAGAGCCATTGCAAGTACCGTATTCTCCGGCGATAAGGCCGCACTAATTTTCACAGAAAAGAAGCAATAAACTCAGGGTGTGGCCTATGTGTGGGCACAATCAAATCATTGCCTATTCAACCTACCGAATAAGCTGCTGAACCAACGCAAGTAATTATGTAAGAGACTATGCAATGCACTAACAAGTAACTTGATATCATACAATGAATCAGTCAATCTTATAAACAACGCTATGTTCCACAAGCAAATGGCAATGAGTTTTATTCTGTAGTTTGATGCATGAACATAGCGCACACACATTCGGCTTTCCTTCACATTACAGGACACAGAGTTTGCGTCAGTCAGTGTCCATACCGTCAAAACTTAGAATAACAAACACACACATACACACAAAAAAGGAAACATGCAAAACTAGGCAGAAATACATTCAAAGTTTGTTGTCATAATTCAGAAAAATGGGTGAAAATTTTGAAAAAGAATATTAAAATCCTTCCGCATTTACTTTTGTCGCCAAAGTTGGGACGAGGCCTATGTGGATGTGCGGCCTTATCGCCAAGAATACGGTATCTATAAAGCTTGAATAAGTGGATAAACAATGCAATAATGTTGTTCATTCATAGTCATCGAGAATCATTTATGAGTGAGATTACATGCTATTTTTAATAATGCATCATCCCTGCTCCTTCCATGAAGGTGTCATGCCAGCTGACGTTTTCACGATATTCAGTGGATGTCCTTGTTACTTGGTTGGGCCCTGCTGCACTTGCTGGTGGGAAGATTAACCCCTCTAAATCTAGAAACTATTTGTCATGAGCACTGACCATCAACTGATTTTGAATGTTGACTAACAGGTATATACGCTATGATAAATGATGAATTTGATACACATTCTCATTGAGTATTTGAACAAAATCGCACTGCCGATATGTCGAGTGAGGATCCACCAAAAAGAAAAAGGAAAACAGTAACCAAATCTTTTGAAAGCACTTTCCGCAAAGTATTTTTGTCATATGGCTTTAGGGTAATATGTGGCGAAGAGTTTCAGGCGTGGGAAACTAGCTGCCACTGCCTACGGCAACAGCAAGCATTGTGGGTGCCTGCGATCAGTTGCATTGCCCAAAAACAGTGATAGTGAGCAAATTATGCAAAAATGCGCATTCAAGCTGAAGATGTGGCCAGACTTGAAGTTGGTTGGGGTCGTGCAGGCCTGTGTTGTGTTACAAACCAGATGTGAAATGTGGACTTTTATCATAGCAATCCACTATGCATATCACCTGACATACATATAGGCCTAGCTCATACCCATTGTACAATATGGGGGGGGGGGGGGGGATAGGAGAATGAAGAATATGGGGGTAAATAGAAACAGCTGAAACATGTACATGAATATGATTAGAAGTATGTCACTGATAATATCAAACCCCAACAATATTTTGAAGTTCTTGTGAATTTTCATGCAAGCTGCTGCTAGAATAATATGTTTGAAGAGAATTTTCCAATACATTATGTTCTTTTTAGAATCCCCACCCCCAGAAATCCAACTGTGTTTTATCTTGTATTCATGTAGCTGCATAATACTCTTTAAAAAAAGTCCTAATACCAACTGCAGTTGCCAGGACATTACATATTTTATAAGGGATATAACGGTTTGTTGCATCTTAAACTAGTATGTTCCTTCTGTTTTTGTTTTTGCCCGGAGCTCCATTGCATTAGAATGGATCACATCTTATCATATGATCTTGAGCTCAGAGAGGGTATTCAGAGTTGATATTTTTGTGACTTTACCAGCTCAGAATTATGGCCGAGTAGTCTCCTGCATGGGTGGACATGAGCTTATAAACCTTTCCAAAGATTAGACTGTTGTTGATGCTGCACGTCTCTGTAGGCTTTAGCAGATATGTCAGAGTGGGACCGTTCACACTTGCACTATAACATCGTTTTCCTGACTCGCACTTTAGCTAGCAGTTTTTGCAATGTGAATGCAAACTCACGAGTGCATACCCACAAGTCGTTGTGAGTGTGAGTCTTATTATCCAAAATATTTGTGAGTTTTTTTTAGAACTGACACCTGACATTTTCTGTTGTACATATAATAGGCACAACAAACCACCTTTCACCTCTATTGCTTGTGGCTTCTTGCATGCTATCGGTACACACTGCAAGCCGGGGATTTACAAGGGCATGGCATGCCCCCGAAATACTGCGAGACTTTGTGGAATCGTGGTATTTTGATCGAGCATGGACAGAGGAACAAAATCTAGTGATTTTAATCTCCTGGTAAATCTGAATGAGGATGGGCCCTTGCATTGCTGCCTCAGATCATTAATTTTTACATTTTTGCATAGTTTTGGAGTGGCAAAAACAGGGGGGGGGGGGGGGTTGTGATTGTAGTGAGCAGACCAGTGCTACCCAGATTAACTGTACACTGCCATGCTGCTTTCAGTTGGATTTGAAATGTTCCATTATCAAAATTGGGGGATTTGCTTGTGCATGCAGAATGTTTTTCAGTGCTTCTGTAGTTTAATATCTCTGTTATTGTTGATGTTATCTTTTTTTTTTTAATGGAACTTGGCACATGTAGTGACCTGAGGATGCACAAAGCATATTTTGGGGGTGTTTGACAATACTATGGCTACCACATTAGTGGATTTTTTTTTTTTTTTCATATTGGGCTAGATGTTGTCATGGCAATTATTAATTGGGATTTTACTAGAACGACTTTTCAAGCACAAGTTTTGTAGCAGGGGTAACTAATCATACTCAATAACGTTTCTTTGTTTTCTGGTGCAGAATAATGAATTTCACCTGGTGCAATCTTTTGAACTGTAATTTTTTTGAAACCTTAATAAAAAAAAAAAGTTATTCCTTATGCCTTCCCATTTGATACAAGGATATCTCAGAAGCATACTGGTTTGTGGGTGATAGTATGGTTCACACACACATATTCACACACAGACACACATACACACAGCCACACAAACACAATCCCATGTTTTTTTTTAGGCTGGGCATGAAGAGCAGAAGACATCCTATGGTGAAAGTCAGCCAATAAATGCTGCTGGAAATTTATGACGTTTGACTCCAGCCTTTCGGAGATTCATGGCTGTTGAGTGCCATGCGAGGCAGTCGTCATTTTTCGTCGGCCGATTTATGGCATTTCCCATAAGCGCGGTGCTTTTCTGCGGCCGGTGCTGTCATGCGATATAGAGAATGACAAATTGGTGGTGGTATGAATGTCTGATTCTCCTCTCTGCAGCCGCTGCTAAAATGAAATATGATGAAATAAAACGATCAGCACATATTTCCGTTTGCTGGCAAGAAATCTTCAGGGGCAATAGCTCACTACAAGCGGCTGCTCTTAGCAGTAACCTTATAAACTGCTCCATCTAGCAATACCCTTTATAAACTGCTCCATTATAAAACGTCTCACAGTAAGAGCTACTTCAATGTTTGTGCAAACTCGACTGACTGTGGCGTGTACTGATTGTTCCTCGTTATCATCGGGCTGGTGTTTTTTTATGTCATTTAACCCACGTTGCCGACAGTGCATTTGATGGGGGAAAAACCCTATTCCCTGGGTAGTACTGGTAATATGCATGGTTCCCATGTGCCAAATAAAAAGATCAGATGCCTGAGGATGATGCCTGCTAAATATGCTGGGAAGATTATTATTCCAGAATGTAGAAAAAAAGGGGGAGGGGAGGGCCATACCAGTTAAAAGTCCGCGTACTGCATACTTGATGTAAGAATGTGATTGGCCATCTCCAAGTACAGCATATGGCAGAAGAGTGGAGTAAAATATCAAGAGAATTGGGGTTTGTTTTTTTTTGCTTTTGCAGGGACCTGGGTATAGACCCCCCTCCCCCTCCACCCACTAGTCGGAGGTACCCAATGCATGTTTCCTAAATCTCTGATATAGGCTCCTTTTTGTGTGATAAAATCCAGCACAAGAATGTTTTCCTCTTTTTCTTTAGACTCTTGAGAAACTTAAAAAAGGGGTTATATGATGTCTTAAAAATTAGATGAAAATTAGTCAAATCTGTGGATCAAACCCCTGCTAGTTTTGAAAGCTCATTCCTCATCCAATGTTATCTTATTTTGAAAGGTAGAAACACATAAAATTTAGACATGCAAACTATATGAGGTAGAAACACATAAAATTTAGACATGCAAACTATATGTATACAGCATCTTTGGCCAATCATTGCTTCATCAGACCCACTACATTTGTATAATATAAGGCTGTAACAGTTGAATTGTGCTGTTACAAGGACTTCATACCATTGACAAACACCATTGTAATGAGATTTTCATTTTTTGTGTGTGTGTTTCTTATGAGTTCCGAGATCCTATTTTGAAGATGTCACCTAGGGTATTGTAATGACAGCTTACCTTAGATGAAGGGGGGGGGGGGGGTGTCTGTCCTGAGATAGGTGCTGGCATGAGAGTTCACCTGAGATCGGGGGTTCATTGAGCAGTGTTCCGGATTTTTTTATTTATTTATTTATTTTTTTTTTTTGGGGGGGGGGGGGTCTCCAGGAAAATCCTGCAAAAAGGGGGTTTCAGAAATTTTGGCAGTCCTGCGAGATAGGGGATGCGATGCGTTCAAAGGGAGGAGATGAGCATGCATGTACACGTACCCTAAATGTTACTGAGCGGGGTGGTAGAGGGAGCGAGGTGTACCGGTACACAAGAGTAACACTGTCCTAAACACCAAGCTTTATTAGGCAGTACGATTAGAACGATAGCCAGGTACAGAAAATGAAGATACATGTAGATAGTGTGTTTTTCATTTCACCCTCTGACTAGGATTGATATGCTGCAAACTTCCTACCATGACGAGCCAAGTCACTTTGAATTGATACTATCTAATAACTAGAGAAGTACTCTACCTGAGAGCGCAGACCTCTGCCAAGCATGCAGCTCATTCCACCACTGATCTTGTTCTTCCATAGAGATATCAGTGATTTCCACCCATATGTACTAGTCTTATTATTGCATTGTGTGCTGAAAGTCGCCCGATTTCCCAGTATAGAAGCCTTTGTTACATCATAAACCCTCAGCTGCATGGCACGCCTCGCCCTAGCAGAAACTAGAGCACGCACTTTAGTGCGCGCATGCAAACCTCAAATACGCGCAGCCTGAACTCCCAAGTTCATTGACCCTACCTGCCAAAATATCAAAAATCCTTCATAAATTCCCCCCAAATTCTCGGATCACTACCAAAATTTAATCATCTCTTATTTGTATCATTCTAAACCTTTCCTGCAAGTTTCATCCAAATCCGTTAACTACTTTTTGAGTTGTTTTGCACATGGACAAACTAACAAACAAACAAACCAACGGTAACGAAAACAGAACCTCCTCCCTTGGCGGAGGTAATAATGTCAGTCATACAGTTTGTTTCAGTGCAGGTATGTGGTAATCTCATCAAGCTGTTGACTTGTAGAAGGAATGATACATTTACTGTTTTCTTACTGTCTCTTAGGTTAATGCAATTACATAGGTCCTACTTTTATATCTTATATGTTTCACCTACCATTGGTACCATTGCCAATGACGTAAAAAGTACCCGGATGTTGATTTAAGCGTTATTTACGGTGCATTATGGAATAGTCCGGTAGCAAAGTCACTTCCGTTCGTACGTGGGTGATACATGACTAATGCTATTTACACACACAACTGACTGTATTCTACGTGTACTTCCTGTTTTCTCGACTTGAATTACAGCTTTAATATGATTTGCAATTTCTCCATTCTTAAGAAATTGCTGTTAAATGACTACTGGTTGTTGCTGCGAAGCTGCCATGTGTTGTTCGCACGACAATAAATTAAAAAAATCTGCAGAAATAGGATCCTTACTGGCATGCGAGATGTGACGTGGCCGCGTGGGTGAAGTTTGCGGGTGACTCCACAGCGCAGTACGTGCATGCGCGACTTACTAGTAGTGGTAGTAGGCCTAGTGCCTACGTACTTACTTGGAAGAAGTTGCTTCGGAGACGGGATAAGTTTGAGATCACGGTTCATTCCCAATTGTGTTCGCGACATGTCGACAGAGAACAAATAAAAAAAAAAAAGATGGGCATTCCATGACGATATGCAGAAATAGTACCCTTACTGGCATGCGAGATGTGACGTGGCCGCGTGGGTGAAGTTTGCGGGTGACTCCACAGCGCAGTACGTGCATGCGCGACTTACTAGTAGTGGTAGTAGGCCTAGTGCCTACGTACTTACTTGGAAGAAGTTGCTTCGGAGACGGGATAAGTTTGAGATCACGGTTCATTCCCAATTGTGTTCGCGACATGTCGACAGAGAACAAATAAAAAAAAAAAAAGATGGGCATTCCATGACGATATCCAGGTGGATGAATATTTTCCAGCATATTTTCAGCGTATGCAGAGATGACTGATCTGTGATGTGCACATCGCATGATCAAGCAGTACGCTGTACTGGTATGTGTTAGCTTATGCGTGCAGTGGTGTATGCTAATGCAAGGCCGGCCGCCAGCCTAGGGCAATGCATGCGGGGACTACAGTGTACGAGTATGACAGGCCTGGCCACTCGCTGGCTCGGGCGGTACAGCCGCCTATATACTGTACAAGTATCCGTGGTCGGCGCGGCGCTATAGGTAAGGTACATGTACGCGCACGCTATGTATAGCGCTGTGCAAATTATGCCCCGCGCCGGAAGTGCCCTTGCTACAAAGTGCACTAAATGATGCATCACGCGTTACCCCGGGGTACCGTAGTACCCCGGATAACCGCGTTGTGTAGCGCCACCTCACGTCCACTCGAGGACAGCCAGAGAAAAATGTGCATGCACTGTGTGTGCGTGTACATAGCATTCCCATGCCACTGCATGTTATACTATACGTGCATGGAAGCTGCGATACCACTAGCATGTGCTTTAGTGCAGTGCAGTGCAGTGGCTAGTGCGCGCTAGCTCCAGCACCAAAATAATTTCCTCTTTTTGGCACCCAGGGTACAACCTTTTTAAAAAAATAAATAATTCAACAAAATGGCTGATTTTTATTTGGTACCCCGGGATACCATTTATGTCATCAAATCTTGACGAAAAAGCCACATCCGGGTACTTTTTACGTCATTGGCGATAGCGAGAATTGGATAGTACGTTCACATCCACGCTTGCATATTTGTCAGTTATTTCCATGTGCAACTGGAAGAACTGAAGGAAAGGGGCAGTGGGTGGGGGGGGGGGGGGAGGGGTAAGGAGGGTGGAGCATGCATATTCCACATGGTATTCCAGAAATGTCAATTATTGTAACTCATGGGTTGCCTCAGATGGTGTGCTGCATCAAATTTGCAAAGTGAAAAACCTGCCTCAGGCTTATCACACTTTACACCAAAAATGTCGCAGATCTTTTTTTAGAAGTGGGGGGGGGGGGTAGGGGAGAATAAATCCACTCCAAGGTGAGGTGACATGCCAACACAGCCAGACAAAATGAAGGAGAGAATAAAAAGTGACAGACTGAAAAGGAAGGGTAAGTGGATAGTTGTCTCTTTCTGTCTACCCTGGCTGGATGTTGTTAACCCTTAATGTGCTTTGTTCACCAACAAGCCAGTTCGTAATTACGTTTTGTAGCTCATGTACTCATTGGTACAAATGACCTCTCTTTTTTCTCAGTTGGTTAGGCACTTCACTCGTTTTCAAAGCAGCATAATGCATGAGCTTGCCCGACGTAACAATTTATGGAATTCGTGTTCAAACAAAGAATGAACTTGCATTGAGATCAGGTGATCAGAATACTCCATCAGTTGACAATTTAGCAGGGTCCATTTCATTGTTTGTATTGAATGCAATAACAGCCTATTATCTTTTATAGTGCAAAATACCATTCTTGCTGTCAGGTGGATGTGCTGACAAGCGCCATTTAGATAAGGATCACATGAATAATCATCGCATCACAGATGCTTATCTGCGTCAGTGAATGTACAAACCAGAATGCCTGTTGGTACAAATGACCTTTTTCTGCTCATGCGCAAAGTGGAATTATATACGCTCTGGTTTATTGGCAGGCACCTTGAAGTGCTTTCTTTACTGTACCTATTGGCATCATTATAGGTGTCTGGAAAGTAATCTTGAATGAATAAGGATTACTTAATCCCTCTAATCCCTGTCTTGTCACTAATGCCTTCATTTTGGACTGGGGCAGATTACTACAATCTGGATGGGCTTGAGAACCAAGACAAATAGGTCAAGTTAACCCGGTGAGGACGATTTGATTCTGCTACAACATGCATTTTCCCATTAGACGCTTGCCCGAGTATACTCGGGATTCATCCTCAACGGGTTAAGGGGATTACTGAGTAGGGCCTAATGTTGAAAAAGCTAGGTGCAGAACACGTTTACCTTGAAAAGACTAGCCCCAAGTATATTCGGGCAGGTGTCTATGGGAAATGTGTGTTTATAGCAAAATAAGCCTGTCCTCAATGGGTTAAGGACTGAAGAGAGCACTTGACTCTGTGTAGCTGTGCTGACTGAGTCAGCTGCTACCTCTGGCTTCTGTTGCATTGGAATGAAAAGGAAAATAATCATAGAAGTAAAAGAAATAAATTGACTTGGTCTAACAGCACTATGTGCATTTGTGGTCATCTTCACATTATACCAGTTATTAAAGTGGATGTACATTGTGTGTTTTGATGCTTAGAAATTAAGTCATTCACTGACTCCACCTCATCCCCCATCCCCACATCAGGTTTTTATGAGATTGACTATAATTCTCTTGCTGCCAATGGCAAATTGTTTGCACTCAATCCCAGTGGAAGGTTAGGGGGAAGTTTCTTCATGTTTTAAGATTCGCTTGCTCCTGTCATGAATATTATTTATGTAAGTTTATAGAGTAACATGTTCAGCCCACATGGGGCAGAAAGTTTTGAGACTTTCCGGGCAGACTATGGCACTCGAGGGGAAGGATAAAGTTCAGTAGTTTCTGTTACTCCAAGTTTGGTGGTGATTTGTTTGGTGTCACTGAGGACATGTGTACTGTGTTGTTGATTTGCCACCATCTTTTCCTCGGGCTCATAACACCCCTCATTCACCAAGATGGTCCAGTACTGTTATCAAGCTTGTCAAAGACTACTACCACAACTCCTTCAGGATACTCCCCACCACTAGCCCTATCACCTCTACAACTACCGCCACTACCAATGCCACTTACCAACACCACTACCATAAACCACAATAACCACTGCCACTTTTACTGTTACCACCCTTTCCACTATTCATCAAACCTCTGTTGTCATAATAGGCCCATTTACACTTGCTTGGAAAAATCGCGACATTTGGGTGCAAGTTGCTAAAGCAAATACACCCAAACGCCCTCGAAACATCGCCAGAAAAATCGCCAGCCGGAGTGCAATTTTTTTTCGAGCCCACCGGAGGTGCGGGGAGACTAAGGGATCGCCTGCGGCGTCTGTCCGTCCGTCCGTCCGTCCGTCTTCTGTCCGTAACGATACAAAAACTTCAATAACTCTTTACTCTGGGCTTCAATTGCAATCAAACTTCGAGGGAAGAGGGGTCATACAAAGTTTCACATTTTACCATATATGAAGGTCATCTCAAGGTCAAAGCAGGCAGGGGTCAATGAACTTCAGGGCCAAATGTTAAGTTTTTATGGCGCGTTTCTATTATGGGTCATAACTTCTGATCCATAACTTCATTTGTGACTAAACTTGGATGGTAGATGTCCCTTGGGGAGTGGATGATCACCACAAGGTCAAAGGTCACTAACAGGGGTCAACGAACTTTTAGAGCCAAATGTTAAGTTTTTATGGCACGTTTCTATTATGGGTCATAACATATTTTGATCCATAACTCCGTTTGTGACTAAACTTGGATGGTAGATGTCCCTAGGGGAGTGGATGATCACAAGGTCAATGGTCACAAGCATGGGTCAACAAACTTTTAGAGCCCAATGTTAAGTTTTTATGGCGCGTTTCTATTATGGGTCATAACTTCTGATCCATAACTCCATTTGTGACTAAACTTGGATGGTAGATGTCCCTTGGGGAGTGGATGATCACCACAAGGTCAAAGGTCACAAACAGGGGTCAACGAACTTTTAGAGCCCAATGTTAAGTTTTTATGGCACGTTTCTATTATGGGTCATAACTTTTGATCCATAACTCCATTTGCGACTAAACTTGGATGGTAGATGTCCCTAGGGGAGTGGATGGTCACAAGGTCAATGGTCACAAGCATGGGTCAACAAACTTTTAGAGCCCAATGTTAAGTTTTTATGGCGCGTTTCTATTATGGGTCATAACTTTTGATCCATAGGTCCGTTTGTGACCAAACTTGGATGGTAGATGTCCCTTGGGGAGTGGATGGTCACCACAAGGTCAAAGGTCACAGGCAGGGGTCAACGAACTTTAAGGGCCCAATGTTAAGTTTTTATGGCATGTTTCTTTTTTGCCATAAATTTTTACCTTTTTATATCTCTTTTTATCTGTTATATCTCTTTTTTTTATCTGTTATATCCCATTTGCGTACAAGAAATTGTACGCGAATGGGTGAGACACATTATGGCACTTGCCTTGTTTAAACATCGCGATGTTTGAGGCGAAGTTTAATGAGTGTAAACCCAAGCTGGAGAAACATCGTGATTTTTCATCACATGACTTTCAGTATCGGATTGCACCGGGAGTTTACGCGCGCTCCCGATCCCTCTTTGGAACATGTAGAGAGTATGTCGGCCGCTGGCCAGAGTACAGGGTACATGTTGTACAGGTAAACGGCAGATCCTCGGCTCGTGTTCTCTCACCTCCCTGATGAAACTATATTGTATTATGAAAATGAGTAACAAACCCCTGAAGTTCTCCAACCACTTATCATCACCCCATAACGACATAACAAAATAATGTTCTCTCAGAAATGCATTGATTTTGGGAGTGCCCATGCTGCTCTCGGTATACATTGACTTTGTGGAATACAGGAGTACGTAACAAGTGTCGGTAAAACAATGGTGAGTTCTTGCTGTCGCCTGATAAAATACCAGTCCTAAAAAAATGAGCCTACTTCTCACTTTCGTTGTATCGGCGAAATTTCATGACCCTCCTGAATGCTACTTTCATCAACTTTCCCATACTAAGCTGAAATTTTACACACCTGCTATGTATGTGATCTAATATAGCAAGCTATATAGTTTTACCGTAAGTTTACACTCGAGAGAAACACAAATTTATGTGTACATTGGACTGATAAAAAGCCCTGGCTCAACATTCCAACCAGCTAGCTAGCTGTGAGCAAAATAGACTGCACTGCAGTGAATACGAATAGCCCGCGCTTTCACTCGTCTACCGTGTTGAAGAGAGGTAAATTACACATACGCACTGCCGACCAAAAAATCGCGATGTTTCGTGAAGCTCAAACTTCGCATGCTTTTGCGCAAGTATAAACAGTGGAACCAAAATGTAGCAATTTTAAAAATCGCGCTGCGAGTAGGTGTAAATGTGGCTAAAGAGTTGCAGAGGCTGATTGAAAAGTTCAGTATTAAAGGACAAGTTCACCTTCATAGACATGTGGGTTGAGTGAATGCAGCAATATTAGTAGAACACATCAGTGAGAGTTTGAGGAAAATCGGACATCCATTCAAAAGTTATGAATTTTTGAAATTTCTACTCAGTCACGGCTGGATGAAAAGTCTACTGTAGATTGTGATGTCACATGTGTACAATGTTATAAAGAAAGAATGAAGAAAATTCAACATATTTCCATTTTTCTCACATAACAAAAGAACACTCCTCTCTTTCAGAAGGTAGGGGGAATAATATTACCCTTAACATACGTCAGTAACAGGTCGAAGAATTTTGCACTTTATTCAGAAAGAAAAGTTTTGTGAAATTCTCTTTTTATTTTCCTTATATTGTTGTACGTGTGTGACGTCATACACTGTAGTAGTCTTCTTGTCCAGCAGTGACTGCGCAGATACTTCAAAAATTCATAAGTTTTGAACGGATTGTCCGATTTTCCTCAAACTTTCACTGATGTGTTCTACTAATATTGCTACATTTCTCTCAATCCTTATGTATATGAAGGTGGACTTGTCCTTTGATTTGCTGGTGTGAATACATTATGTAAGTGGTGGGTAGGCCCTCAACATAGAGGATGTGGTTAATTCATGGTGGACAGGGAAATTTGTGCATGAGTAAAAAGTCTTATGTTTATGGGAATCATCCTTTTGGTATTTCATCCGAGTAGACATGTAGAAGGTGTTATTCTGGAACATATATATTAGGTGGTAGATCAAATCATATTTTTCAAAGTTTTAAAGGTTTGGCATAAGATGGCAAGTCACATGAATGTTCTCGTTGAGCACCTGACTGTTCTCGTTGAGCACCTGACTGATATACGAGAAGAACTCTACAGCATACCTGCATGGCACATTCTTAACATTTTGTGAGATAAATATTGAAAATTGATTACAGTAGTTGTGATTGAAATGTAAATGCGGATAATACACTGGAAGACTATGTTATGCTACAACCCAGTATATCATGCAGTTTATTCTTAAGTCTGCTGTTATTAAGAATAAAAACATGCTCACAGGAAGATTCATGGCTATTTTCTTTGATAATAACAGCATCAAATGGAAAGAGAAGATAAATGTCATATGCGTTAGACTTAGTGTTTTTAATGTCACTCATTTTGAAATGTGGAAGATATTTTGGTATAATAACCCAAATTTGTTTTCATTCCTCTTCTCGCATTTTGTCTCTCTATCTACCTCCAGCTCTTAGCAATCGACCCATGTCAGAGGATATCAAGTCTAGAAGCATTATCGAGGCATCCCTTCATGACCGACGTCGACTGGGATGTCGTTCTCGAGATGGAGATCAAGCCATCGTTTGTGCCACCTGTAGGTAGACCATACTGGCTGGTCCTCAAAGATGAGAACAGAAAATGAAGATGAAATTTTAAGTTCAGCATTATCATGTCAAACTCGTATGGCATTGAGAGGCTGTACTTAGTTCAAGCTAAAAGCCATGGAGAAATGCTCAAATCAGTTCAAAGTCACATTAAAAGTGACATTTTGAAGAATTTTTGTTTGATTTAGGTTGAGGCGATCTCATGGTTTAAAAGGCATATTCTTTTCTTGTGCCTAAGTCTTGACTTTTGCAGCATTTTATGAATGTATGCATTGTTTCCAAATCATTATTAGTAGATACCTTTCAGAGAAATAAAAGTTGTCTAGCATCTTGACTCAGTTCAAAGTTTCTATTTACAATATTCTGGATTTGGTTATTACATCAGCTGTAGGTTTTCTCAATTCATTTCTAGTCACATTGATGCATTAACTGTGCACCTTGTATATCAAAGAGTGAGAACAATGAATGAGAGCGCAATTACAGCCAAGAATTCATTGCATGAAGTAGATTTCATTCTTGTAGTGGCTGCCATGGAATCAGACTTGGCCTTGGTGAGCTCTTCTTAAGCCACTTGTTGTCGTCGCTTTTCTTTTTCCAGAAAGATCATCTGAACTGTGATCCGACCTTTGAACTGGAGGAGATGATAATTGAGGCGCGGCCACTGCACAAGAAGAAGAAGCGACTCGCCAAGCAGAGTTCGAGAGCAAAAGATAGCAAAGAGATTGTAAGCAGAAGAGACTTGGCATTTGAATTGCAAAAATAATCTTTAGAAGACCATGCTTTTGTTTATTTAATAAAGCTGCACCAAAACTCTGAAATAGTCTCTCTCTTTCTATCAGACATGCATCATCAGTCTACAGCATAAAAAAATCTGATGAAAAAATGTTTTCCATAGCTGTGCTTGTTGTAGCACATTTCTTTAGGCTTTCCAGATACCTTCTATTAGTTACATGTATGATTTGATTTTATGTTACTATCAGTTTCTTTTAAAAATCTGTTTCCGCATTACACTGTATGATGTCCAGTTAAGATTGAATTAATGTTAATGTTATTCATTCAATGATCAGCTTGTCTCTCCCTTATTTTGATTGTATCATTTATGCACAGTTGAGTATATTCCTATAGAAACTATACAACATAACTTTATGATTATCAGCATTATTATTACTCTGGTCACCAACTAGTGGTACCCCTTCCCCAGGAAAATGTAATAATGAACAGACCCCCCCCCCCAAAAAAAAAAAAGGAACAAAAAGAGCCCAATTTCCACACCTTCTTATGCCCTGCAATCTTTTTTCCCTCTAGTCTATACAACTGAAGTATGGTCATGTGCTTTTATTTTCATGCCAGCTTCTGGTTGCTTAAAATGTGTGAAAATTTCCACACCATGAAATACGGTATTTCCACTTTTATAGAATTTGAGTTTAGATCATTTGATATCAGTGAAGCATTGGAATGTTTCTTCAAATTTAAAAATCATGATATGTAACCAAAAACCTGCTTTAAAAATTTCAAGGCAGGTGCAGAATTTTTCAGATAAGAAACCTAAAGCATCTTGTCATTGTTATGATAATGAGTATTTGATGCATCACGCGTTACCCCGGGGTACCATAGTACCCCGGGTTACCGCGTTGTGTAGCGCCACCTCACGTCCACTCGAGGACAGCCAGAGAAAAGTGCTTGCACTGTGTGTGCGTGTACGTAGTCATTCCCATGCCACTGCATGTCATACTATGCGTGCATGGCACGCTGTGATACCACTAGCGTGTGCTTTAGTGCAGTGCAGTTCAGTGGCTAGCGCGCACTAGCTCCAGCACCAAAATAATTTCCACTTTTTGGCACCCAGGGTACAACCTGTTTAAAAAAATAAATAATTCAACAAAATGGCTGATTTTATATTTGGTACCCCGGGATACCATTTATGTCATCATTTGCAGGATACGGGTTCAATGTGCACAGTGTACCAATTGAGTACCTGAATATGAAAACGACCCAAGTCCATTACAGAATATTCAGAAAAAATAGAAATCATTAAATAATGTTCGAATGTTTGTTGTTGTTTTTTTCCTTTCTGTTAGTAGAATGTTATTCATACAAATTCAAATGTAAAATATTCATTTGACTGATTATCTCTCTTTGAATGACTTCCTAAAGGTTCTCCAAAGACAATAGCCAAATTTGGACTTGGGTCATTTTTATATTCAGGTATTCAATTGTGTATCCAAATCATGCCTTTTGGTTTTATGTGTTCCCTATCCCTCTCTCTCCCTCTCTCTCTTCTGTAGGACGAAGAAATGCAAGCAATGCTAGACAACTTGAGTGCAGAGTTCAGAGTATACAACAGGGAGAGGTGAGATATTTAAAGGACAAGCCCACCGTAATATAGTTATGAGAGAATGCAGCAATGTTCAGATAGTAGAACACATCAGTGAAAGTTTGAGGAAAATAGGACAATTGGTTCATAAGTTATGAATATTTGAAGTTTCTGAACTGCCTTTGCTGGATGAGAAGACTACAACAGGACATTTATGCTATCTTTTGGTGGTTGACACTGCAGCGATACATACTCGGTGCAATCAATGAAACGTAGAGCATGTACAGTCAGTCCGCAGCACGTATGCTAATGAGCCGATCCGGCAAGATTTATTCAGCGCTCTCGTTGACGATCTTTGCGTTCGAAAGGTGTCTCGTCGTGCGAGATTTTGCGAGACTTTGATAGGGCTATGGTTTTCACAGTGTAGCGACTTGTACATACATTCGTCATGGCTACAAGTCACGGTAAATTGTTCTCCAGACTTTGATCTTTATTTTGATACTAAATTTGCGTATAACATCGGATCTTATCATGACTATATAATCAGTTGAATTTGCGTAAATTTTACCTGCTTTTCACGGAAGATTTTGTCATCTAAAGTTCTTTTTTGGTTCCTGACCGGATTAAGAAACTGTTGTTTCTGATTTTGGCTTTTTCGTAGAGAGGAAGCTTAGATGTTCATCATATATTGGAGTCAAGGAGACGCAAGCATGATTTGTACTAGCTTTTCCGCTTTGAAATGTCTGTAAAATTGGACAGTGCTTGCATTCAGCGCTTGAACTACACGCGTGCCAAGAAACCACAAGTGGCATGAAACCGTTATGTAGCAGCGTAATGACATAATGCAAGCGCTGAATGCAAGCGCTGTCCATTGAGAGAGCTTACTCTTGAGATTGCACGGTTTCAAGCTGATCAGCACTGACATCGATGTATATTTTACTGGTTCCTGACCGGATTAAGCAACAAATTGTCAAGATATTTACATGGATACAAAGATTAGGAGATGGACTACCAAATAAAGCATTTTCATTGAGACGCAAGGTGAATTTGGTATTTTTTTGACGTCTTGAAAGTGTACTGCACGAATTACTTTTTTCATCATTTTTCAAGCTCAAATTAGGCTATGATATTTTTCATTTACAATAATTTGAGTAACGTGTGACGATAGTTTACATATTTTCCTTGAATTTGATACCAAATTTGTGAACGTAAGGTGTATTTTTGTTGCCGAAAGCCCAAGGACAAAATCCCCTTATGCAGCTCATTACGTATGCAAGCCTAGAGCGGGCTTGCATACGAGTTGAATAAATACGAGCGAATTATCGGGTGCTGCGGACTGACTGTGTATTGCTAGCCCCTGTGTACACCCAGTCACAACCACAGCGCGTACATATGTAGATAATGATATAGCTATTTTGAATTCTACCTACTGTACATGCATGCGTGTGGCTGATGCTTTGCTGTTAGTAATACATTCGTATGTTGGACCCTTTAATTAAGAAGCAATATGCATTGAACGTACACATATGAACGTGATACTATACACATATCTTCACTGCCATTTGAAGAGTATAGAGGAAGACTGTAGTGGGAAATTGCCTGCCATTTATGTTGAACATACAGTGTATGTGACTGTGCATCACAAAACCAACAAAAGTTGCATGCTTAGATTTTACATGAGGACTCAAAAGAGGTGAAATTAGTCAATCCTGTCAATTTTGATTATTTTAAATATACACTGTATTCTTAAAGAACAATTCCATGAGCCAGACGTAGTCTCAGTGGAACATATCCCAACGACAAAATACAGACCGATCTTTTGGTCACCTTTATCAGGGCAATCAAAATCTCTGTGAATTTTATTTTATTTATTTTTTTTTTGGTACGTATTCATGCATCAACTTAGGACATTAATATAAAGGGACCGTAGTAGTTTACAAATAAATAGCGAGAATTTTTACAAAGAATTTACCAGCAAATTATTTTTTTCTCTTTTTTTTTCTCTTCGTAATCCACCAGGACGAAAAATCCCCAAGAGCTGAGAAAATCACAGGAACTCTTCAACACTCCCACTCGGACAAGGACCACCAATGATGGCAACAACGGGGGCGCTGTCAGCGAGCAAGTCGACTCAATACCGACTGAGTCGGAACAACTCGCAACGTAGCTACCACGGAGCCATCAGACTTTAGGAATACCTATTACGTGAAGGCCTTCAAGGGCACTAGTATACTTATAGTTGATGGGAATGATGAATGCTATTAAAAGAGTACAATGTACAGGTGTATTTGGATGTGTTTGTGGTTTGTTTGTTTGTTTGTCTGATTTCTTTTGTGATGTCATTTTTTGGGGGGGAGGGGAGGGGAGATGAAAATAAGTAATTTGTGTTTGTAATGAGTGATTATACTGTCAATATTATTTATCCTCACAGATGATAGGAATTGATGGGCCAGCTGAAAAGAAAAACGACAAACAAACAAACCTGAACTATGGGCACTCATGCCAAGGTTTGACCGTGCGCAAAAATACACAGTCACGTAGGTCTCTACACGTAGCAGGCAGTCAAATTTTAGACAGTGTTGTGGTCGAATCATGAGCGGCTTGCATTAAAGCAATTGTGAAAGACTTCATTCTCACATGAGCACTCACTCATTTTGATCGCTTTGCATTTTGATAATACTAGTTTTGATGATAGGAAAGTGGTTTGATTTCAGTGATTACTGACTTCATATTAAGTCTTCATCCCTAATAGTAATAAAACACATATTCAGAATGTGTATGATGATTTTTACAAACAATCCTCAATAGGAACACTTACATGTTTTGATTATGAACGGCTTTCCTATGAATACTTGATATTTACACAAATAATGCATGCATAATTTTGTTTTTGTCTTAAGATTTGGTGTAATTAAGTGGGATAAATATCAACCCGACAATTTCATATCAAATCTTGCCTGTTCATCCTCCACATTTTCCAAGTCTCCAATCCGGTGTGATTATGTACCAACGAGCAGATTAGATGGTGTGAGCATTTTACTGAATCAACAAAAACAAACTTATCACCATAGCGACCTCATCTTTCATGTGTAAAGCCAAGCTATGCTTTCACTTTGGGTTAAAGTCAACTTTAGCTACTCAAAAGGGATGTGCAAGGGAACTCAACTCACATATTCTCAGTTTGGTACCAGACATAAGCAACTCATACCAGGTTGCATGTCTTATGATATGGATCTGTAAAGTGAGAAATAGTGCAATTGGTATATAGAAAAAGAGGGGCTGTTGCCTTTTTGATGTTTTTGAAATATAAGTTATTGTAGATGTACAAATGTGTGTCCCAATCTCTTGTCATTATATGTCTTTATCTCATACACTCAGTTTATGTTTTGATGTAAAGTCACTTTGAATATTGTGATATATTTTGTGTTCACTGAACTAAACTTTATTCCGAATCACCGAGGTCAATATTGAAAAAAAAAAAGAAGTGTACATTTAATACCAATTATAGAGTGCACAGACAGAGTAATATCTCACAACACTTCTCAGTGGTGACATGGTCCCCCCCCCCCCCCCTCCTTGCCTTTTCTCTGAACAGGACACTGTGAGAAAACAGTGACTAGAACTGAAAGAAAGCAAAATTCAAATTTGGTTGTAACACCTTTTGTGGGTAACTTTCGTCTGGAAGCATTTTGGTTGCAAAGGTCAAGGAGCATACCAAGTTACTGTTGGTGCTATTAGAAAGTCCATGCCTAATTATTGCACATTCCCACTACATTGTGATTTTTTTTTCCTTTTTATTTCCCAATGTGAATCAGGACAGTATATCTCCCCCCCCCCCCCACCCTTTTCTCAACATTTCTCTGGCCAAAGAGGGAGCGTGTTGAGCAGATGTCCATACATGAATTGTTGTTAGTCGTGTGCACATTCACCCTATCATAAATTAACATTTCAGCCTCTGGGTTGAAGGTGCAGTGTTGCGCATGAATTGACAAACTTTATATTTTTAAACAGCAGGAGGGATATGAAGTGATGAAGGAAATTTGTGAAAAATGATGACCCCGGTAGTAATAAGGATGTGGTGCAAAATGTGCAATATTCGTAGGTCAACGCTGACATTGTGAGTTAAAGATACAATATAGCTGAATGTTCTGAAGCTTGCTTTTATAGTGGATGTTCTTTTTTTCCCTATTATTTTGTATGGAGCCTGTGTTGAAATTTATTTATTTTTCTGTCTTACTTCTACAGGTTAAGTACCTCTAAGCAATATTTGAAAAATGTGACTATAATATCTCTTAAAAAATTAATTGCCTTGCATACTTAGTTCTTCTTGTACATATATTTTTTCTTCTTCTTCTTCTTCTTCTTTTGTCAACGGAGCACTATAGCATACCCTTAGAAAGATTGTGATCCATAGAAGAAAGAATATGGTGACATGAATGTCAAAACGAGTGTTATTTGAAAGAGGACAGAAATCCACATGCATTGAATAAAACACATAATTATGTCTGAGACAGTACAGGAAACAGATTTTTCAAACTAAGGGATTTAATGTCTTTTTTATGATATCCGCATGATCTATGTTGCCCTTTTTGGTTCTGACATGAAAGAGTACTTACGCCATTCCACAAAGTTGTATTGTCCTTGGTGAGATTTGGTTTAAAAGGCAAGATATGCTGTATGTGCAATACAATTTTTGCTAGTGTAGTATTTCTCACATTTCGGGACTCATGAGGTAAACATTGTGAGCTGTTGGATTTACGATACAATGTATGTATGATTCAGAACCACCACACTGGAATGAGAAGCAAATACAATTGTAGCATCCCTTTTCAAGAGAAATTTGCCAATTTCCCACTTTTGAGACAGTCGTATCTTTTTTTGTAAGGCTATTTTTTTTTTTTTCTACCAGAGTTTTTAGTTTCACAAACATCAATTTGCTGGTGATTTATGGTGTACACAGTATCTGTTGAAACACAGAAAATGGTGCCAAAGCCCCTACAAATAAATGCAGGCAACTCCCAGTGTAACAGAGTTTTCTTTCATGTTATCAAACTATTTGTTTCTAACTGAAGGGAATTTTGCACCATGGGCTTGTTGGCGATAATAATTTTGGGGCCTGAATTATAATGACGTTGTAACAAAATTTTGTTATAACTACATACGTCCGTTGTAATTGAGTGCTCTGTAGTGAAAGAATGCTCCAAAAGAGGGGGAGAAAATATTTTCAACTCTTGAATTGACAACTTGATTTGATTCTTCTGGCAAGTGTGGCCATCAAGAGAGGCATTGCTCAAGAAGAGAGAGCTGCATTTTCAGCTCAGTCATTTGTGTGTGTTGGTGTGTGTAAAATTAGCCCTCACAAATTTTTTTGCACCTACTTTCAGAATGTGTTACAGGGTTTCAAATGAGTTGTCATGGTAACCTGTGGTATGGCTGAAAATATTGCAGAACATGTAAAATTAAAGACATTAACAAGCCGTGTTTTGGTCCTTCCCCCTCTCCATCGGTGTACAAAAAGAATGTACAGTTCAGGGCCCTATGTGACTGAGCATGTAATAATTTTCTGGACCAGACACAGATTCAGTCGGGCACAGTTGATGTTTGAGATGTTGACCAAGTTTGTATTAATGCATTCCTCATTAGTCCATTTAAACCCAGTCCTCACGGGAACCTGGTATACTAGCAGTTCCTGTACACAGGAACCTGGTATACCAAGTTTCCCAAAGCATAGACAAGAGTGTGTACATTCGTGGCCTAAATTCCTGTTTATTTTTGTATGCTGACCAGAAAAATTACTTTGATCAAAAGAGTAGAGTTTCTTGTGTCAATGTCTGTTCTTTTTGTGTATCAAAACTGCATGACTGTATCTTTGTCTAATATTCCTTTTCCAATGTAGTAGCGCACTTGTTTAGCTATAAAATTCGCATGAAACATACATGTGTGTAGCAGTCAGGGCTGAGCTCACCAGATTTTGACTTTCGCTGTCCCTAGTGGGATGCCCTAATAGTGTATAACAAAAGAGTTTGGTTTAGCCCAGCACAACCATCATGCTGTATTTATATCTATTCATATTCTGATTGATATTTTGCACTGCTTGCTGGCACATGCAGTTGACTGTGGAAAGGGGATACATTTACTGCTTGACTGCTTTCACACAGGCAGATTACCATCCTTACCCTTCTTTGTCGATGGGCAAAAAAAGAATGTTTGGGGGCGTTGAAGGTTCTTGGAGAATACCGGGAAGAATAGGTTAAATACAGCCTTGTAGAAACTAGATAGCCTACCGAGTAAGAATATGGATCATGTGTTCAATCTGTGATTCTTCATTCGTATTGAAGCACCGAGGGTTTTATGCACACTATGTATCTCCCAAATTCCATTTCACTTGGCATGTTCCAAGTATATAGGAACATGCTGCTGTAAGGGTGTGCCTCCAATGGGATACCGTGTCATTCACATTATTTGTGCAATTGGCATACAGTCATTGTCCATTCATGTAGATTTTGGTTGATCATACTGTATGCACAAATGATTTGTTTTAAAAAGTCTGCCTGTTTGCCCGTTGACAAGTCTTTTACCAGAAAGTTGTTCATTACGTAGTCTTTAACGGATTCCAGGAACAAAGGAATATCTCCTTGGCATTTGGCTAGAAAGCTGACGCGATGAACACTAAAGATCGTTTCTTTGTGTATGATCTCTTCACAAAAGAATGAAATCAAGGATGGACAATGTGATAATATCAGTACAAGACTGAAATTCTCAGAGATCATGTACTATCCTTGTGTCCCATTTAGTAGCAAATCATGAAACAATGTAGAATTTTACAACAGGCGTTGTGACAACTGCAGAAAAAAATATATATAAATGCCATGCATACATTCAAGTAAAACATAATTATTTTTACAGAACTATAAATGGGGGTCACAAAAAAGGATTATTTATTTTGTACTGTGAGGATTATTTATGTGCTCATACTCTGAGGCTCATTGATTGTGTTACCTTTTTTTTTTAGGTTCTAAATCGTGTTATTTTGTGTTCAGCTTGTACTATTGTATTGAACATTGACTGATTACATGTATGCCATCTTTTGAATTTCTTCATTGATTCTGCACAAGTACAGGTACATGAAGAGGGGGGTGCACTGTTCTATTTATTGTTTCTGCCTGCAAAGTACTATTTATGTGTCACAGAACATGATTATACTCTGCACTGTAATAAATCAAATGGATTAAACCCACTTTTGTACAAACAAAATCCACCATAGAAAGTGCTCTATTATTATGTGAAATAATGGTCTGAAAGTAACCTGTAACAGACCATACATGCAAAATGTCACTACATGTACATGTATATTATTCCTCATATTTTTGTGTGTGTTTCTATTTTGTATAGACAATGACCTTTCTATTATGAGTGCAGGAGAGAACATCAGTGTACATAAAAAGCATTTTTTTCCAATGCAATCAATGCAAGGCTGTGTACAGGATCAGTAAATGTGTTATGGGAAGTTTCGTGTCAAGAGTCGTCATGTGAATCCCACGCAAAGAAGTAGTGGTGATGGTGGTGGTGGTGTTTTTAATTGTCGAAGCAACTGCATGTAGATGTCACAGGACCAAGATACTCGTGTCATGCCACCGCCTAGAACTTGACCATTTGACGAGGCTAATTAAACTATGTCTTGATTGCAGACACATGCTGCTTGGATCTTGTTTGCTTGCTCTTTGGTGTTACATTGCATGCCACTGTTAATACAAGCATAATTATTATCCTGTACATGATACATATCAACTGTTTCATAATATGAGGCTGTGCATCACAAAACCAACAACAAGTCGGAAGACATGGATATTTAGTTACCGTATGGTCAGATTCTGGAAGAGCAGATTTTAAGCTTTAAAATGATGTATAACTCATTTCAAGTGGACTCTCATAACCTATCTAAATATTGAAGAGAATGCACACACTCTGAAAAAGAGGCTGAGTGTGAAGTTTAGGGTCTATTCAAGTGCTTAACCCTATTCTAACTGGGCTATTTGAGACCAAGTTTTTACTGGGGGGGGGGGGTCAATTTGACCCCCCCTTCAGATCTCGGCCGCCGATCGCGCGATCGCCACAAAATTTTGCCTGTACATAGAGCCGGATGTCAACTACAAGATTTTATGGTCATACAATAGAAAAAATTTGATTTTATATTTTTTAATAAATTAATTATGCAAATTAACGCATGAAATCATATTTTCACCTATAACTCCATTAAAAAGATTGAAGGATTGCTATATTTTTGTGTCAGAGTTCCTCAAGACATATCGAACAATTTTCTTATAAAAAAACAGCGCAATCAAAGTCAGTTTCTTTTGTTTTGTAGTGTTTTGTGAATTTCTTATGTATTTTATTGTTTTTTCGACCTTTTGTTTTCTATTGTTTTTTTGCCAAAATTTGTTGCAGGCACTTTTCCAAGCTGATCTATATTAGAATTGATTAATTTCAATGGTTAAAAGTTGAAATAATCCAATTCATATCAATTAAACAAAAAAACACAATTTGCATTGGATTTGCACACAAAATCATGAATTTGAGCTGTTTTTGGGTTGACATGCATATGCAAAACATTGCGTAACTTCAGAATGGTGTACCCGGACGTCGCAAATTTGGTCTCAAAATATGCAGGAGACTTCAATGAAAAAAGTCACAAAACGCCGCGGCAAAATCTTTGCGCGTTGCGGAATTGTGGCGCGAAATGTCGAGGGGGGGGGGGTCAATTTGACCCCCCCCCCCCCCCCAGTTAGAATAGGGTTAATCTTACCATGCTGTGCTCTATGCAATGAATTGGAGTGCCCCTCCCCCCCCCCCCCAAAAAAAAAAAGAAGAAAAACTCCATAGCAACAACAATGAAGGGATTATCAGATTTAGCTGAAATTGTGCATGCTCTTTCAACACATTCTATCCATGACTAATACCAACTTTTAATGCAGTAGCATCATCTTTTCAAAAGTTACTAGAGTTAAAAGTGAAGTGCACAGGGTTTTAAGAAAGGAAAAGGGGACATCTAATCACACTATTCCAGAAGAAAAAGGCGTTATCAAAAAACTGCTAAATTGGTGAAAACACAATTTCCTATTCATTTTATGATCCCAAACCTAGAATAATGTAGAAGAATTGCTCTTTCAGAAAATACGAAAAAGACAAGATTGACCAGGTTGACTCGTTTCACCTATTTTGAATCCTTACGTAAAATCAGGATGTGTAACTTTTTGTTGGTTTTGAGATGTACAATGTACGGGTGTACGGTCACACACTGTAAAATACTCGTCAGTGATTGGTCATAATGCATTCATGTGACTAATGCAGTGAGGATCAAAATTGTTACATTGTGAGCAGCGACATCAGGTCAGGTATTAAATATAATCTGAAAATTTGACTGGCTTCCGACGGGACGTGTAATACACAGCTCTGCAAAACTAGTGTGACTCAATGCTGGAATGAAATGAGATGTATTTATCTACACCATATCATGCCTGGTACAATATAGCATTTTGCAATCCCCTGGGTCTTAGATTTCTCTTTCAGACAATATTTTCCTTCAGCGCCGAGTGCTTTGGGGAAGATAATCCCTCAGGGAAAATATAGATGTCGTGTGTAATATTACTCCTCCTGAAAGCCAGTACCCAAATAATATATGTACATGTATGTGTGTACGTGTATATATATATATATATATATATATATATATATATATATATATATATATATATATATATATATATATATATATATATATATATATATATATATATATATATATATATATATATATATATATATATATATATATATATATATATATATATATATATATATATATATATATCAGGGCTCGACACTAACGGTGGACCTCAAAAACGCATGTCGGGCCACCAAAATTTCAGAAATGAAGAATTTGGTAGCCTGATCGAGCCACCAAAAAAGGTCGGATGTTTGCCTTTGGGCCACCAAAAATAAAAGTTAGTGTGGAGCCCTGTGTGTATATATGTGTGTGTATATATATATATATATATATATATATATATATATATATATATATATATACAGGGCTCGACATTAACATTTTCTCTAATGGCCCACTTGGGCTTTAAAATCTTTGAATTTGAAATATTGTTAACCCCACCAATCAAAAAAATAAAAAAATGCAGTGGCTCAATAATTGAATTTTAGCTGCCCTATTGGCGCACCGAAAGATAACCTTTCTGGAAATTTGGTGGCTCAACATCAATTTTGGGTCGCCCGGAACACCGCTAAATGTTGAACCCTGAGATACATACAAATATGTATATATATTTATATATGATGGATATACAATGTATATGTACATGTATATATTACATGAGGGATGCCAGTAAGAATGTAAGAGAGGGTCTGAAATACATCTACATGAAGTGACTTCGTACACAAAAAGGGCATGAACTTTCATACGAGGGCGTTATTTCCGGCTTTTACCTGAAAAATGGCATTCCACATACAGTATGTGTGTGTGTGTGTGTGTGTGTGTGTGTGTGTTTGTCATACTTTCACCTCATATAACATCGGGGCTGCAAACAATCACACATTAAAATAACCGATATTCCACAGAGCAATCAGACGCACACATCTGGATGGGCAAAAATTACGCCAGAAACAGGGAGATTGTCATTATTCTCTTATCTTGACAGGAAGAGATACAGAGGAGTCTTTGGGAAGCTTCCTGCAGTGTTAGAGAGACTTAGCATTTCTGTATTCATACACGAGAGACTTGGGGGGGGGGCCTTGGAGGTGGAGAAAACGGGCATCTTAATTGACATGTATCTAGAATGTTTGGGCGCAGAATAACAACAGCTTGGGGAGCAATGTATAAAGATTGTGTTTGCAACATAAAGAATTATCAAGTTCAAAAGTCATCGGATGGGGATTCCAACGAGAACAATGACTTGCTTACAGCTCGGGTTTTAATGTCTGCAGAAAAAGCTTGTTACACCCAAAATGTGCACTCAAGCTCATAATATGAATATCGATATACAACTGTACAGAAAATAAACCATTGTGAAAATGGTACCAAGCCAAAGCCTTCAATTTCAAAAACACTTCAGCAAGCTGCTCATTCATTGTATATATTTACATACACTTCATGTATTTTTCTTTTATTCATATATGAGCTTTTTACAGTGAGGTTCCCTCATTAACGAATATTAAGTTGCCCTGTGGCTGGGTTTTAGAGGGCACTGTCTCATAACAATCGCCTATTTTGATTTTACTAGTGCAGTGAAAATACAAGAGGATTATAGCCACCCCCACAATGCACACAAAAATCCATGACTTTTGAGAGTTTTGCCCTTTTCATCTGTGAATGGCCCTCTTACAGTTCAAACCAGAGACACACATTGGGTGATTTCAAGTTCAATGCTAGTGCTAGTGCTATATGATATCCCAAACAACTGCCTTAAATCAAGCTCCGACACTGACGGTCAGATTAACACAAGCAATACCGATCACAACTATGATCCCAACACTAGGTGTTGGCATCAAACCGCCGCCAAGTCCACGGGGAATTGCGTGACGAAGAAAAAGTATGGCGCGTGGTTCAAGTCAAATATTAAAAGATGTCATCATGACTGCTAGATAATTTTAGACACATAATGGGGAAGATGGATTAAAATTCTACAAATGTTATCCCTTCTGCAAAACACAATGATCTTAATTTTGCTCTCAGGCTGAGATTTATATAGCCATGTCTAGAGTATGTTACGCGAGCGACCATTGCATTAGCATAGACTTTGCATGTATAACGTACATCTGTTATGGACGTGAATGTGGGTCTCGCACAGCAACGCTAGCATAAACACCAAAGTTGATAATCCCTAAGTGCTAAATGTTAGTCAATGAGAAAAAGCAAGTAAATCACCAACACAAATGGTGGAGCTCGGTTTAGCAGACAACATTCAACACCAGGCCCAACACCAACTGCCAGAAATACGTCATAATTTTGATGTCAACCTCCCAACACCAACTAATTCCAAGTTGAGTTTTATGGCTGGTGCTTGTGTTGAGATAGCATTAGCACTGAACTTGAAACCACTCTGTCTCACCAGGGAGGTGAACTCACTGTGAGATACTGTTTATTTTCAGTGATCAGAAAAGTTGTTAAATGTTCAAGTAAAGTTTTGTATCAATTACAAGATCTCATCCTCATTCATAGCACCAAATTGCTCTGTTGGTGTATATATTTTTCACATCAAGATTCAATCAGTTTGTCAAATACCTTCTGAATAGTCGGCCACAAAACACTGACATTTTGAAATATCATTGCAAAACCATTGAGAAATCCCCTACTGCTTACAGTAAAACAAAATGTTCACATGTATTCAATTTCACGAGAGCCAAGATTCGTGAAAGTGAAATACAAATGTACTTGTGAAAGTTCTTGCCTACACTGTACGCATTAACGCCAGAGGCACTTCGTGAAAATTTCATGCCATGAAAAAGGCCGTCTCCAAATTGCAAAAATTTCATGCCGCGAAAATATCATGTTTCACGGTATTTAGGTAGCCAATAATTACCCAGGTCCTCTCAAATAAAACAAATATAGGGGAACCTCCACAAAGAAGGGCCTAAATGACATGATCATTTCCTTGATATATTGGGTTTCTCACTATATCAAGGTAAAACAACACAGAAATAACACAGAGTTGATATCTTCAAAATCACCTTGTTATAGGAGGGTTTTTGTTGCATCCAACTTCTGCAGAACAAGATTCCACGATACATGCAATTGGAGGCAAACAATTTTTTCTTCGTCACTCAGAGTTCCTGTAACACACCTCTGTTACTCTCTAACAGATGCCAAAAACTTGAATGCTTGATTAGGACCAAATCTCCGCAACTCCAGTACAGTGCCCTCCCTGTACAAAGAACATGGCTATAATGAAACTTTGCTTCCAACGAAGTAAAAATTCAGGTCTCAAAACTGTTATCTATATATCTTCATATCCTTTACTTGTTCGGCTTTAATGAAAGTTCAATACAACATAAGATAACTGTTGGTCCCGAGGACTTTGTTATGAGGGAAGTCATCCATACGTAAAATCTACAGTTGATTGTCTCTGCACAGCCTGTATATGTACACGTAACGCTTGGTCTGTGCCCTGCAGTGTTCCTCCCCTCCTCATACAAGTCCATTCTTCACTAGGTTCCGCCACTTGTCCTTGAGGTGGATGTTGGTGCGGCGGTCGAAGTCGTACGCCACCAGGATGTCGGCCCACCTGCCGACCCCGAAGCGTGCCACACCCTCCTTTAGGTACTCAACCTCCTCTTCGCTCCACGGCCGGCGAGCGGTTGGGCGGCGGGCGAGCTGTCGAGAAGCAGGCTCCGCCTCTTCCGTGGTGTGTTGAGCTTCTGGCGGTCTGAATTGACAAACAAGAGGAGGCTTGTGATAACTTGGAAAGCCTGATTTTAAACTTTAGCTGTTGTGGTCCTTCCGTGCCTATTGCTGATGTTTGTGATTTGACATGGTTTTTGATGTCCTTGCAACCAATAGCAGAATTGTGAGTCTTACATCAGACTCATAAAAACAAAATACATCCAAACACCTACACAAAAAAACGGTGAAACAAAATATAATTGCTCTACAAGCTATGAAATTATATCATCTGGGAAGGGAATCCCGAAACATAATTGTAAGTGGTATGTATTGTGTATAGAAACAATTAACAAGGATAGCTGTCATGCCTACTCTTCCTCTCTCTCTCTCTCTCTCTCTCTCTCTATGAACAATTCACTCCTACATGTGAATACTTATGATGATCACTTCATGAATATCTTTATCTAGTTAAATTATCAAAAATCATTTCAATACTTCATATTAACAACAGCAAGACAAATTGATTTGCCTATACATAATCTATTACATCTTGTGAAAAACACAGGGGGAGATTTTTATCTCTAGATGCCACTCAACTGCAAACAAAAGGTGAAAATGATCACCTTTGGGTGAGGATGTCTAGGAGTGTAGGGGTGGGGGTTCAATCTGTGGAGATAAACCTTGTGTGTCATTACAGATCATTTGCTAAATGACCGTCAGAGGAATAAAATCTGGATATGTTATCCATGGCAACAAATAACGCGCACAAACTAGATCCAGGGGTATTTGATGCAAACAGGCATTGATATTTGAATAGCTACGTATAGTTCCTGGCTCTACACAGGGTATCACACAGGCGTATTGAAAAAGAGAGAAAAAATTCACAAATTATTTGCAAACATTGATGAACTTCAGGAAATTTGTTGACCGGCAAATCAAGAGGAGCAAAAACTTCACTCACAGATACTAGGTCTGTCATCCTCTTCCTCATCGGAGGAGGTCCAGGTAGCCGCCTCGCCCCCGCCGCGTGGCCGGTCTTCTCCGCTTCGTATAATGAACGTCACGAATGCTCTTCCCCTGTTCGTTGGCCAAGGTGGTGAAGAGGAAGCAGATTGTTGATGGAATTATACATTTTCATGTCTTCATCAAGTGCTTACATTGACCTACACACACAAATGAAGAGGAGATGTCTTGAACTCCAAACTCTCCCAATGTTTTGGTACACTCAAAATGTTATCAACATCACATTGACGGTCAAAATTGAGAGACTGTAGTTCCTTCACCATTACAAATCATCATTGCTGGGTTGCTACACAATTCCGATATAAATGTGTATGTTAAGTAAGGACATGACTTATTATGTTGGTTTCACGACAAATTAAAGCAACCCTAAAAAAAGAGAAAAACAAACTTCATGACGAATAAAATGTGACCTGCTACAACAAAAGGATCCAAAAGTTGGGGGAGGTCGATTTTCTGGCAATGACATTACATTATTCCCGTACTCTTCCGCTTTAATTTCATATGTAACACAACTCATAAAAATACTTGGTTGCGGAGATATTGATAATTTTATGAGAGCATGTAAAGTGGTCAAGGAAATCAGCATTTCGAGAAAAGCACCTTCAGTGTTTTCTTTCCGACACAATCATGATCACGGGGAGGTTTTCACCTCTTGACAATAGAAGGTATGCTCCTAGCAACCTCGGCGATGTTCATTCAAGCTTAGCCCCAGCGGTCTACACACGACCAATCAATAACCAGGATGCCACACACTGACCAATAAAAGATCACTCACTCGTTGATAGGGGTGGAGTCTATCTGCGGCGCTAAATCAATCTTTGGACACATTTCTGTTCCCTTGAAAGTCAGAAAATCATGGCTCAGAAAATCGCTAAATTTTGCCTTTCCTTTCATCATTTAGCTTCAAAATTTCAGCAGATGATAGACAAAACATCAGACTACTAAATTATGTCAAAAAACATATATTCAATAGTTTTGACCGATATTGATGATCTGACTTCAAACTTGGGGTTTCTCGGCTCAGCCGTCAGCGATTTTTGGTTCCTTTTGCTGTGGGCGTCACAAATTGTATAACAAGCTCAATGGGAAACTGTGAGTCCTGCATGTACAGCACTGTGGCTGCTCCTAAACATCATTATCTACTGAAAAGATCAGCGTTAGGGTTGTGATAGGGATTTAGGCTTTAATAGTCTGATGTGAGGATTAAGATTATGGTTAGGGTTATGTTTGTGGGTAGAATTTATGTTTGGTTTAGAGTGCAGATATTTCATTCGTGGGAGCAATTATCACAGAAGCAAATGCCATGGAACCAGCAGTCAAATAATGCTCTTGTGTATCAAATGTAAAACATAGCTCTCAGTAGAGAACAAAATTCATCTTTCCACCATTTGTAATGTGCTTGCAATTTATCGAAAAGGTCTCCTAAGAAGCTTCTCTGGTTGACACACTTTGGCAGTTATAAATAAGTGTTTTGGAGTAATTTGAGATTTAAAAAAAAAAAAGTAAAATAATTTAGATCAGAGTACCCAACTTTTATTCTGATGAGCCCCTCTCCGTTCAGTGGTGAGTAGTTATCACGTTACATGATGATCGATTGTGCCCTAGCAATCGTATTTGCCAAGAAGCTGCATGCAATTCACTTCTTGCACTGAAGATCAATGGAAACTGCTATGGCCCGATTTGTCGATTGTTGATAATTTATTTCAAAACATTACGCAGCAACTACAATCGGATATGTTCTCTTATTGTAATACAGTCGGTGTACCCTTCTGGCGAATATTTAGAATTTTCACTGTTACCCAACTGAATTGAGCTATCACTGACAGCATTATTTCACACACACAGATCTTATGTTCATATGTGTCCATTTCAGAGCAGAAATTGACAGTTTCTGCAGGCATGTGGAAACTAAGTTTACCTTTTAAAGACAACTGAAACATGGTGTGGAACTGCAGTTTAATAACCATAAGCTGAAAAAAAAAGAAAATTCATGATACTGCTTCGATGTCTGACCTCTTTTGTGGGGACGCAGCATCAGATGTTTCTGAGGTGTCGCCTGTTGCACTGTGATTTTGTTCCCCTGAAAGTAAGAAGTGAATAAACAAATGTAAAGGTAACTTTATCGTGCAATTTACAATGCCAGTATTGTCAATGATTACAATGACATCAATCAAACTATCGACAGGTTGCCCAGATTTAGAAATGATGATGGGACGGCTTTCAAAAATGACAACTGCGAAGATGTGGACTTATCACCACATGTTCATTACTACTTGGCAGATGTCCCCATAATGAGAGTACATGATGCTACGCCATGTGCCTCTGTTCGACATCAGCACTTACGTGTCTGCCATATTGCGGCAGACATCTCTTGCAAGTATAAAGTCGATGTGGCGTGGCGGTTTTCTTCCTCTGCATGGGCGAGGGCACCTAAAGGAAATAACATCAGATAAAATCTGCTCTTTGACGTGAAAACAATGACTAATATTTCTACATCTCCAGTTACACTTTCATGTCAAGTGCGCACATGGAAATTTAGAAGCGTACATGAAAGTGCCCTCTAAATGCAAAACGAAAATGTCTCAAAGTTTGGTTGTTTTGAATCACCAGTACAATGAACTTTCTTTCTCTTTCGTTGCTTCAGTAACTCTGAAAGGTGCCGGCATTCTTACAAAAAAACTGAAAGAAAAATGAAATAGACTGCCACGTTTGCATCATCACACGTAAACTCAGTCTCGTAATATCTACAAAGAATGGACAAGGACTGTACAGGCATCACAGTACGCATACTCTCAATCTGCCTATCTCTGAACCATTTCAGCATTGTGAATTGTGAAATGATCATTTTTGTTTTTGAATACTGTATACATTGAATATTTCGAAAGGTTTTATTCTTGCGAATTCCCATGTCAGGTGCTATTTGCAAATTTAAAAACATTGACTCTGATCCCGACATGAATGTGACGTGCACGCATATATCTTTCCGTTCAGTGCTGTACTGCACGATTGCAAATTGAACCACTCACAAAATTGTTGGAAAATCCCATTTCATGAAAAATTAGACTAGCTAAATATATGGCACAATTATATGCAGTATATATGTTTTATGTGTGACTGCTATAAAAAAGCGACAAATGCTTGTAAGCAAGCAACTGTGGGGCTGACAGCTTAAAGTTCCTATTGGAAGACAAGACAGTGAGGATTAAAGGCATGTTCACCATTTGCAGATGAAACAAAAACCCAGCTTTAGTGCTTCAAAATAGTTCTAAAATGTGAGTCAGGGATAGAAACATCCGGTGTGAACATGTTAATCAATGCAATCAATGTTAAGTATTGTTAAATATACAAAATGTGAACACTAGACAAAATTGTTTCCAGACTAAACCGTCTACAGATATGATTTAGTGAGAAAAATAGTGATATCTCCTTTTATTTTAGGCTTTACTGCAACATTTTTGTATGGTAGGATGTTTTGTGATACAACTGACCTACACATACGTATCAAATGTGGATAACTCGAACATTTATTAAATCACTGCTCCCAATGGTAAACAGTACCTTTAAGTGCCTTACATTAATAGGGTACAACTGCAGCAGCTAAAGGGACTTGAACCAGGACCTTGTAATTGAGAGTCCCTGGCCTTATCCACTGAGTCACATCAGCTCCTTGTTTCTTGAGTCAGGGTCGGCATGTTTTAAAAAAGAGTGTGGACCATTCACCAGAGGCTGCCCTTATCAGTGCTTTCTGGAATAATTGGGCACATCTGGGCAATAGTTAGGTGGTAGGGATTTTTTATTTTTTTTTCAAGTGGCATGTTCAGTAACTCGTAACCTCTTGTGTGCCGCAGCATGGGCAAGCAAACAGACCTCAAAGGTACTGTAGCTAGGAATGAAGGAATTACCTGGGAACACACAACACGTAAGATCTGATTTTTTAAAAAAAATACACTGGCAGAAATTTCTCTCACCAACCCCTGTGACAAGAGCTGGAAACAACTTCTGCTCGCCACCTAACCATTATGTTACAGTTCTAAACAGTCAACAATAGCACAAGTATGACAACGCCAACGCCCCCGCAAATCACACACGACACACACAACACCTTCCATACAAGCTACAGTGTATACAGACTACGTTTCTTGCTACCGAGACCAAACTCTGAAAGAACTGTGACTGCGTGAAGAGTTTCTGCTATGAACACATGGAAGGGGCCCACTTAGATTACAATCTCTGTCCATCTTTGAAACTATTTTTTTTTTTAAACACTTGTTTTTTTTTTTTGCCAAGATTTAGATGTCGCGTATACGGCAAGTTATGTCGTTGTGGTGATGAGCACGTGATGTGCACGGCATATTGACAAAAGTGTAATGTGAACAAGCTGTATGTCTGGTTGCAAATCTTCATACTGTGTACTAGAAAGTTGATCATTTATCATGTATATACTGTAAAAGTGGATATTTTCGCGCCAATAATTTTTTCGCAGGCAGCTGGGTAAGATGAATTACGCATGTGTTAATTCCATGGAATCAAGACATTTACATTTAATAGTGGAACACATGACATACAAAATTATTTATGCGTTTTATTTTCGCACTGATTTCTGGTTGCGCGAAATGCGCGAAAAATTTCCACACCGCGAAAAATTTCCACTTTTACAGTATATACAATAATTCACGTACAAATCTTCAAGGACCCAGACAGTACCATGCATGACATTTCACACCATACATGCTAGCCCAGATTTACCTTACAACTAGTTTTGAAGAGTGTAACACTTTGCAGCATATACCTGGTAATTATCATATCACAAGGGACAGACAAAAAAAAACAAAAAACCAGATAGATAAGATAGATAAGACAGCGAGTGAGAGAGATAGAGAGATATGGGGGGGGGGGGGGGGGAGGGAGGGAGAGAGAATGAAACTCGAAGACACTGCTTTGTCGTGAGAGAGGTAAAGTACACCTCAATACCGAAACTCGGCATGCACTTGAGAGCACTCCTAGGGCACGGAAAGAAACAATCCTATCGTAGCCACACCTGCACCTATCATTGTTCTGTTCAAGATGAGCTGCTCGACGAATGCCATTGTGAGTGCGTTTTATGTGCGCAATTGTCCTCCACGCAACGCATACACCATTGTGTCGAGAGCATCAGAGTCGCAATAGGAAATAAGATGGAAAAATGCACTACATTTACCTATGTGCGTTTTTGTCAAATTTCTTCTTTGCAGAATAATAAATAGCCAGAATAATGTCAGATATCACATATTACTGTCCTCTATCTCCATACACGCGGTGCCTACCTTCATTTTCACAAACAAGAAATGTGTTCTGTATATACAATTTATACACTTCACAAGCACAATAATTTGTGAATGGGGACTTGTGGGATGACTTTGTAAGTGGTTTCAATTTGTGATTGAGAATCAGAGAGACGGAAATACAATGAGTACATCCCTCGGAGATGTGACATATTGCATATCACATCTGTCATGGACTGCAATACTTATGCAAGCTGTTATTTTCGCACACATCAGTCCAAT